>NC_085137.1:426454982-426754982 GCF_035046485.1 Aedes albopictus
CTTTCGGTCCTGGGCACCCACTAGATCCAGCCTATTTTTCTTATTTCTCATAATCATGAGAAACAGAGGAATAGAAGTGAGAGCAAGTTCCATCTCTTCCATGATTCTCGTTCTCTTGTTTGTTCCTGAAAAACGAGTAAAAAAGGGACATCTGGCCACGCTAGTGGTTACAACTGTGATTCTTTCAAAAAAAAAATCTCGTTTTTATTCCCTCGGGGTTTTACATGACGATTATTTCAGAAATATTCTTACAAATTTTCCAGCTGGGAAGCAACTTGAAATTGCTTTAGGAATTATTGCTGAGATTTCTCCAGAAGTGATGCTGGAAACATTCCTGGGGAAGTTCTAGTTGGAGTTTCTGCTGGTTGGTACACTTAGAAAAAAATCTCAAGGAATCCATGAAGAAATCTATAAATGAATCACAAGCAGAATTTCTATAGAATGCCTTGGAGAAATCACTAGAGGAGTCCTTGAATTTATCACAGAAGGAATATGTATAAAAATATGTTTAAAACTCCTTAGGACAATTGCAAGAGGAATGTCTTAAGAAAAACCTGATGAGCTTCTCTAAGCGATTCATGCGGGGATTGCTGAAGAAATAGCTGTGGAGCGGATCTGGTGTGATGATTAGAACACTTGACGCCGAGGACCTGGGATCGAATCCCACTCCCGACAATCTCACAAAACGTGGGTTCTTCCTTCGGAAGGGAAGTAAAACGTGGGTCCCGAGATGAACTAGCCTAGGGCAAAAAATCTCGTTGAAACAGAAAAAAAAATAGCTTTAAGGGTTCCTGTAGGAATTTCTCCGCGATACATTCAGATTTTGCTATCAAAAATCCTACAAGAATGTCCGCTGGGATTCCTGCAGAAATTCAGATTGCGACATTTGAAAGGATTTCTCCATGGACTCTCGCAGAAATTCCTCCTGTACTTCTTTCAGAGGTTTTGACTAAGAATTTTTTCAGCAATTGCTCTTGAGATTCTTCCATAAATTTCTGTAAGGACTCACACAAGAATTGAGAGGGCTTTGAAGCAAACGGGTGAAAGTGAAAGAAATACTTTCGAGTAAATGAGATTTGAGTAAATAAAGTTTTCCATTGATTTTTCCTCCCATGCAAAATATATAAGGTTTAAAAATGGACCCAATTATCTCCGATTCATTGTAATTCATCGTAAAAATAATCTTGAAAAAGTTCCGAAAAACTTAAAATTATAAGAATTTTTCGATATGCTCAGCTCAAAATCGACAAAATGGTCACTTACACCCCTTTGCACCTGGACTCCTTAATTCTTCTTGCATTACCAATAGGAATTTCTTGCTGGGACTCCTCTAGCAATTTCTGCTGTAATTTATTCATGGATTTCTCCAGAAATAAGTAATTCCTACTAGGAATCCTCTTGAGAATATATTATGAACTACTGCTGGAATTGCTCCAGGACTTCTACTGGGGTTTTTCTAGACATTTCAGGTAGGTACCCTCCTGATTTTTTTTTTTCTGGGATTCCATTGCAATATCTGCAGAGAATCCTCCAGTAATTCCTGAAGGACTTTAAAGAGCAATATTTATAATTATTGGAGATATTCCATGGAAATCTCAGCAAGAATTCCCTAAGAAATTCCAGAAGGTATTTTTGGAATCCCTGTTGTTGGACCAAATACATTTTACAATACAAATTTCAGAATGATGTTTTTTTTTTGTTTTTATTTTTGTGTATTTTAACTTAGATGCTAATTCTACACTCAACAATGATAATATGTGTGATATTCAATAAATTTGCCGAAAAATACCCCCGTGGCAAGGCATTTCTCAATACCCAGAAAGTGGGGAGGGGTCAGGGGGGATGCCACACCCAGATATTGGAAGACAAACTAACCGCAATCAATTTAAAATTGGCTTCAAATTTTTTGATTGTATAGTCTTTGAGTAGTAGCCGATTGAAAAAAGTGGTTCGTCTAGGTCTTTTAAGGGTTAAAATAAACGAGCACACCAAATTTAAAATTAATTTAGAGCTAGAATATTGTTGTGATGACTTACTAACGAAAGCACTCTGCAACTTCGGCTCAATGACACTCATACTGACGGTAGCTAGCATAGTATGACAAATCTACTGCCGAGGTGTCTGACATACCGAATGGAAGCAATGTCGTCCCCGTAGACTCTCACCGAGCTTGTAAGTAGATAATAAGCATTGTCAACTAATTTAAAATAAAGATAAGATGTAGCTGATAAAACATTGTTAAAGGTTGTGTTCTGCTGTAAAATCCAAAATCTCCTTCTCCCGTAACACCTGCAAGACTTCTTGTAATGTTGTCTCGTTTGCGTTTCTCTAATTGTGTGAAATTTGATCGATTTCTCTAGTTGGAAGTGGCTTCTACAGCAATTACCCATCGGCACCGGACCGCTTGTTGCGCAAATTGACTCTTTTCGTGAAGAGATCGCCATGCTTCGAAGAGCGCAGAATTCATCGCATGAGCCTTCAACGCCACTGCCTAAAACGAGTGCCCTTTACCAGCTTTCTCCTTTCCTTGATACCCGTAGCGTTCTCAGGATGCGGGGAAGAACACGACTGTGTCAGTATACTGCAGAAGACTGTATAAATCCCATCATTCTACCGCGTGACCACCACATAACCGTCCTAATGATTTCACATTACCATGGGCGATACCACCACCGCAACCATGAGACCGTCATAAACGAGCTACACCAAAAACACAATATTTCTCTTATGTACCAAATCACAAATCTCAGCAAACCAATGTTGGAAGCGTTGGATAACTGGGTATCTTTCAGAAATCACCAGACGGACAAAATGGTTCACCTACACAAAGCCGATATACGTCAGCGACATTGTGGCCATCGTCGATCCCCAGTTACCACGGAACTGCTGGCCCAAAGGTAAGGTCATTGGAAAAAACCAGAATTGTAAAGTGCAACACGCGAAATTGAACAATTCTTGTTATAATTTGATATGAGAAACTAAAAATTAGGGTCATGCATTAAATTTGTACCTTAATCTATCCTACACACTCGTGGCCAGCCTTCTGATACCTGATCCTACATACTACGAAGTGATATGTACATTCTACTGGTGAGAAATCATGCAAAATCTTTAATACTACTTACTCTAACCATTAAACTAAATCATGCAGGTTTCTATAGTCCACTACATATTACAAACAGTTGGTAAGTTATAACAGAACTAAAATCTATAATGTACAAAATTGTTAAACATCAAACTACACATACTAGGCTCACCAGTAAATCTAACAGAGTGGTTCCGTCAAGACACCGAATACCATCTCTGTAAGAGTAAATGCAGTAAACTTAAGTTGAATTACCACTTATTTTGTCAAACCGTCAACTGAAGTTAACAAAGCGTACATTTTCGTTGGCGTTAGGAATTTATAATCCTCCAGTTCATGAAATAACATGGATTAATACATTTGGAAACTCTTTTTTATTCGGTGGCGCCAACATCACCAAAGTAACTGTAAGCCCTCCTAAAACCTCCATGAAATGCCTGGCAATAAAGAAGGAACTCTTTAAACATATGAGTGAGAAACATATCTATGAGAAGCACAGCAGGTATTATATTAATCCTCAAATGATATTTTGTACAACACGTTAAAAAAAATCTAGCTCTTTTTAATCAGCATTAGTGTGATGAAGGTGGTGGTGGCCAACCGCGTGATTAATGGAAGTGGGCGTGGATTTTAGTAACAAAGCGAGTATGTTTCTATATGAAACTTGCTTTATATGTTTCGAAGAGTTAGTTTCCCTGAAAGTGGTCATTACCCTAAAACGACTGATGTCTGACGTATTTCTTCATGGATTTCTTCAAAAGTATTTGAATGGTGTCTGTGGTAAATAAAAACATTCAAATAATTGTTATTTTTGAATTGCGTTGGGAATATTCTCCTCATATTACTTCAAGAAAAACTCATGGTGTGTTTATTTTAGGTGACGCGTGTTTCTAAAAAAACCCTTTACTACGAATTAGTTCAGTAATACTACTATGAATTTCTACAAAGTATTATATACTGCCAGTTTATTTTTCAATTTAATGAATTTCTCCAATAGTTTTGCCATTAAATTCGCTATTTTTTTATTCCAGAATCCTCTCCATATAGTGATGAATCCAGATCAAATGTGGTTCATGAGGCCTCTTCCCAAGGTAAATCCGTAAAAGTACACACAACACGGCCACTATTCTTCAAACTCTCCAGGATTTTGAAAGAAGTCTTGTATTTGCTAAAACTTTCACCAAAATAGTTGATAAACTACCTATTTGAATTGTCTTCGCATTCTACACAACTTTCTTTTGATATTAGTCCGAGTTTTTTTTTTCCAGAAATTCGCTCAAAAAGCTTCGAAACACCGTAAAATTTAAATCATTTAGTATTGTTTCTTAAAATGTGTGATTGCTCACTTTTTAACTAGCCTGTGATAGTTTGGTAGTTTTTTGGCAGGGTTTTTAGTAAGGGCTTCTCATTAAACAGCGATAACATCTCCGTAAGTCATGATTTTCTGCTGTTTTGAGATGTTTCATAATTGTGGAGTGGACCTGGTATGAAACCCTGAATATCACGCCGAGGACCTGGGATCCAATGTTACTCCCGACAAGCTCACAAAATTGTGAGTTATTTCTTCGGGAGTGAATTGTGGGTACCAAGATTAATCAGACTAAGGCTAAAAATCTCGCTAAAAAAGTTATATAAAATTGGAATGAAATAATCAAGGAAAATATTTTTTTCTGTTCGGAAGAGCCACTGCGACCAGTATCAATTTCGGCATAAGGATAGTCTTAGTCTTCGCGACGTGTACGCAACAAAATATTTATTCCAAGTAATACACATGTCACAGTCGGGTACGTGGAACGGAATCGACGGAACGAATGGTTCGACGAAGAGTGCAAAACGGTTTTGGAGGAGAAGAACGCAGCGGGGGCGGTAATGCTGCAGCAAGCAGAGATGGCATAGATACACTGATAAACAGCTCTGCGTACACATCTTCAATAAAATGAGCGCCGCTCTTTTTTGCTACGAATGTGGATCGGCAACAAACACACATCGCTCAGCCGTAATGCTTTGCGTGAGAGTGCGAATGTGTATGTTGCCACACCAGCTGTGTGAGACGTCGCAGAGCTCAAACTTCTTCTGCGTGAGTTTCGCTCATTTCAAGGAATGTGCTACACATCTGCGCTGTCTGAGCTGCAAGTTGTAGGCTCTCGGCAGTACAGAGTAGCGCAGCGCCGCGATGTGAGCTGTGTGTTGGACTGTACTTTCTCTTGCTTTCCTGCGCTCACCGTCGTGCGCGATGCGACGACGATGCCGAGCGCGTGCAGTCGGACCACGCAGAAGATAATTGTTTACACGCACTCTTTATCATCTTGCAGGCTGTGTGTAATGTGTATTTTTTTATCTTCTCACTTAGCACTCTGAGGAGCATGCCATCTCTGGCAGCAAGGGACTCGACAGAATGTGGAACGTTACAAACAGAAGCGGAAACAGCAGACCCGCCTCTTTCGGGAGAAAAAGCGCCGCCTGAAAGAGGCGGAGTGTGAAGAAATGGAACTGCTGTGCCGTTCCCAAGAAACACGGAAGTTCTATCAGAAGCTCAACGCATCCCGCAACGGCTTCGTGCCGCGATCCGAAATATGCAGGGATAAAGACGGAGGCCTCTTGACGGACGGACGTGAGGTGATCGAAAGGTGGAAGCAGCACATCGATCAGCACCTGAACGGCGTGGAGAACGTAGGCATGGGAGCCCACGGCAACGGAAGAAATGACGACGCCAGTGCAGCGGAGGACAGAAATGAACCAACTCCCACGCTGAAAGAAGTTAAAGATGCCATTCGCCAGCTCAAAACCAACAAAGCAGCTGGTAAGGATGGTATGGCAGCTGAAATCATCAAGATGGGCCCAGAAAAGTTGGCCACCTGTCTGCATCGGCTGATAGTCGGGATCTGGGAAACCGAACAGCTACCGGAGGAGTGGAAGGAAGGGGTAATCTGCCCCATTCACAAGAAAGGCGACCATTTGGAATGTGAGAACTTCAGGGCGATCACTATTCTGAATGCTGCCTACAAAGTGCTATCCCAGATCATCTTCCGTCGTCTGTCACCTAAAACGAATGAGTTCGTGGGAAGTTATCAGGCTGGCTTCATCGACGGCCGGTCGACAACGGACCAAATCCTCCATAAATGCCGTGAATACCAGGTCCCAACGCATCACCTGTTCATCGACTTCAAAACGGCATACGACAGTATCGACCGCGCAGAGCTATAGAGAATCATGGACGAAAACGGCTTTCCTGGGAAGCTGACTAGACTGATTAAAGCGACGATGGACGGTGTGCAAAACTGCGTAAGGGTATCGGGTGAACTATCCATGCCTACTCTTCAACATCGCTCTGGAAGGTGTGATGCGACGAGCCGGGCTCAACAACCGGGGAACGATTTTCACAAAATCCGGTCAATTTGTATGCTTTGCGAACGACATGGACATTATCGCTAGAACATTTGGAACGGTGACAGAGCTGTACACCCGCCTGAAACGCGAAGCAGAAAAGGTCGGACTGGTGGTGAATGCCTCAAAAACAAAGTACATGCTGGTAGGTGAAACCGAACACGACCGGATCCGTCTGGGTAGTAATGTTACGATAGACGGGGATACTTTCGAGGTGGTGGAGGAATTCGTCTACCTCGGATCCTTACTGACGGCTGACAACAACGTGAGCCGTGAAATTCGGTGGCGCATCATCAGCGGAAGTCGGCCCTACTACGGGCTCCAGAAGAAACTGCGGTCGAAAAAGATTCACCCACGCACCAAATGCACCATGTACAAAACGCTAATAAGACCGGTAATCCTCTACGGGCACGAGACATGGACCATGCTCGAGGAGGACCTGCAAGCACTCGGAGTTTTCGAGCGACGCGTGCTAAGAACGATCTTCGGTGGTGTTCAGGAGAACGGAGTGTGGCGGAGAAGGATAAACCACGAGCTCGCTACACTTTACGGCGAACCCAGCATCCAGAAGGTGGCCAAAGCTGGAAGGATATGGTGGGCAGGGCATGTTGCAAGAATGCCGGAAAACAACCCTGCAAAGCTGGTGTTTGCAACTGATCCGGTTGGCACAAGAAGGCGTGGAGCGCAGAGAGCACGATGGGCGGACCAGGTGGAGCGTGACTTGGCGAGCATTGGGCGCGACCGAGGATGGAGAGCGGCAGCCACAAACCGAGTATTGTGGCGTACTATTGTTGATTATGTCTTGTCTTAATGATGTTGAACAAATAAATGTATGTATGTACACATGTCACAGAAGCGTCATTGTAGTGCAGGTTTCGATTGCGCAGAACTCGCTGTGACTTACTTCCAGCAAGTAAATACGTATTTGTTAGAAGTAAGTCACAGTGGCTTCTCCGCAACTAAATAAAACTTGCGCTGCCATGAGTCCTCTATGACATGAACCCTCTTAATATTCTTTTGGGTAGCAGTTTCTTTTTGCCAATTTATGGTATATTTCTGTCCCAATTTACAAACAAAATGCCAAAATATATGTAAACAGATTGGCACTAAGTGATTGTTAAAAAATACAACATGGAACCCTGCAAATGCTAAGATCCACGTTGGGCGCCATGTTATTAAAATAAAAGTAGATCAATTCTTTCAAAGGATTACCATATCGACACATAGAATCTTATAAATGCCTTAATAACATCACAATTTGGCACAGCACAACACAAAACATAAATGTGACTGGATAACACCTTCAGATCACAGGATGACGAGATTTTATTGTTGGTTTGAGTCCATTAGTCAATTCTGGAATTGTATTTTATTTGGCAGTCCGCTTATTAGTTCACCATTTTTTTGCTATGTTCATAGCTTATTTTTGTCTAGGAAAACTAATCCTAATCGGGCATACCGTTTTGGGTTTTGATCAGGGAAAAGAATTGTCAGACAAAAGAGGCAGAAAGCAACAAAGAAGACGTGGCGATTATTCTTTATCTCAACTGGTAACAGATAATGACATAATCTCGAAAATTTTTGTTGAAGACAAAAATTTAAAAAAAAAATGGCCATGTTTGTAATTTACTACCAAATTCTCAGCTCAATCGGTCATAAGAGAGCAAAGCTACAGCATGCCAAAGTTGACCATTTTGTATATAAATTGGTTTTCACTGCTATTTTTATAGAGAGGGATTTACTCTAAAAATAAAAATTTAAAATAACACTGATAAAACATGTCTGCAATACAATCCATCGTCATCAACCAATTTGGCATCAGTTCTGTAAATACTATACCAGCGAAGGACACACATTCAACCGGATTTACCCAAGACAGCGGAACCGATTCCGCCTGGAAAACCCCAACCGTTTAACGAAGAACTTCGCTGAATTTCTTTTTGAATCTATTCTTCACCGATGTCCTTCTGAAATTCACAACCCAACTCGTACGTATCAACCTTAGTCTGCATGCACTGCATAGGCAACTACTCGACGATCGAACACGGATCTACCGCACCGGTCGAATACAATAATGGTACCAACGCGTAAAATACCAAGTGATTGACCTCCAAACGTTTCGCCATCGTCGCCGGTTGAACTGTTCCAAGAAAGCATACAGCGATGAGCAGCAGCGACGATGACTCATGAACCGAGTCTGAGATTTTCGTTCTTGAAGTGTAAGAAACGGCTGAGAGCAAAATGATGAATGAACTTACCACCCCTTTCAACAGCAGTCAGTGATTACATAAGCTTAAACGTCACGACTACGCCGGGGAAACCCCCGCTCGAACCTATTCGCTGCATTTAGCTAGGGGGTCGGTACCTTGGTACTCGAGATCATGTTCACTCTATCTAGTAGGTAGGTAGTAGCAAGCAGCCATAGAGTAATGCGGGGCAAAAGTTCGCACCTAACAGACTTCACAAAATAACTATTAAACAAAAAGAAAACAATGTCGTTTTTCTTCGTAAAACGGGTCCCTATCATGTTGCCTTCAAAACGTAGTACTAGATTTTTTTTGCGTTCCTTTTGTAGTTTTAGTAATACAATTTTTAAAACAAGTACTCCAATGCGAACTTTTGCCCCATAGTGGGGGCAAAAGTTCGCATTATGCGGGGCAAAAGTTCGCACCTTGTACAGGGTAGTTTATTGGTGTAATGTTCTTTTATTTTATGTTAATTCATGTTCGTCTTTTCACTCTCGCCATGAAACCTGTTTCTTTCTTTTCTTAGCATTATGGTCCAACTGGAATACAACCTGGTGTTCAGCTTTTGTACAGAGTGTGTTTTATGAAGACTTCCACAACTATTAACTAAGAGTTGTCCTTTACAGCGTTACTGAAGTTGTCAAAATACATTGTGGGGTTATCATAGAGATATGTGTTGCTCAAAATACATGAAAAAAAAATCAAATTTGCAGCAAAACTGTTGAACGAGATCGTAATCGAATCTTATCCCCGTCAGTATGGTGATGAATTATAACTGTGAATTTACAAACTAAGCTATGAAAGACCCCGGTAAAGTAAATGAACATAATACATTCAGAAACATACGAAAAGACACGACGAGGATGACGAAGAAAATGTTCTGAAATGTTTTTTTTAACCATTTTTCATTTATTGATTTAAATGGGTGGACATAATGTTTGCCTTACAGTCAAATTTCTCATAAAACTAAGTTCAAACCCTCTGCTACATCGATTTCAGGTTGCATACTTCACATATTTTGCATATATAGTAGTTTCTATACGAAATTATCATTGCTTCAAAGATTCCGTAATTATATTGATTTAATAGACTCAGAAATCTAGTGCGAACTTTTGCCCCACAGCTACTGCGAACTTTTGCCCCACTGTCGAGGTTTTAACAATGTCCCTTTTTGCAAGAAGCACTAGTAGTTTATTGTTTGTTCGAGTGCACCTCGCGAACTACTATGGAATAACGATTCTCCGACATCAAGAGGTTTTGAGATTCTTCTTCTTCCTGTTAGTACAAATTCTTATTCCAAAAGGTCCAAAAATTCTATCAAATCACCTGGAAACACATTTTATCGCATAACTCTGCCAAACCATAACGAAATCGTTCCAATTTTTATTGACGAGTAGCCGACCTGATTATGCGTTGAACCCACACAGATTTGTTTGAGTTCTTAACTCGTGCTCAGAAAAAGACCCACTGCGAACTTTTGCCCCGTGCGAACTTTTGCCCCGCATTACTCTACTTCTGCAAACCAAAACAAACCTGAGCGATAGTATAAGAAACGAACCGGTTAAACGACAACGGCTCGGGCGGTGTGCAGCGTGACCGGGGTTGAGCTGCGCGGTGACGTGCGTGGTCGCCGATCGGTGGTGCAAAAGCGTGTATGGCTTTCGCTTTCGTGCTAAAGGGATACGATATCACTATATTTTCGAAGATTACTACAAAAATGTATTAAAAACATTCGATAAGAATTCATTCTGGGGCATCTTCTGTATGTCTCAGAATTTCTTGAAAATTACAAGATACAAGTTTTTCATTCGTCAGAAGTTCCAAAGATTTTTTTTTTATAAACTGAAAATACTCTGGAAATGCTACCCAAATTTCTACAGAAGTTCTTCAGACACTGCTCCAGCAAGAGTAATTCCACAAGGAAAACATACAAATAAGGGAACAAATGTCAATATCACATACCCCAACTCCTTCTGGCATGTGTGATTTTTTTGGCATGTGTTTGTGTCCATTTTCCAGTCCTCCACTTTCGATCTCCTCCAGCTCTGCATCTCCGAGCTTGGATTGTTGTGAATCGAATTGACTGACTGACCGACATACCCACAGTAGTGCCGCATATATCTCGGCTACAGGCGAGGGGCAATAGCCTCTCGAATTTGATATGACCTAAATTTTGGACCAAAACGATGATCAATCTAAAATTGAAGGAAGATTTTGAGATGTTGCATCGATTTTGCGACCAGCAACTATCTTTTATTGACTAGTGATTCTTTGACATTTCTAATGGAATTTGAATCACGTATAGCTAAATTACAGAACAAAATAAAAAATGCTCATACATTAAAAAAAAAACAAACATTGTCGTGCATATTTTGTAAGAAATATTTTCTAAAAGATAACAACTGTATAGTCAGCTGCACTTGTTTGCATGGCGCTAACTGTGATCGACTCAAGTAGGTAACTAAAAGCGTCACCAGCGTCGTCTGCAAAAAGGTATTAAATCGGAGACAAAGCGCTTAAAGCGTTACATAACAGCAGTTTGCTACAAGCCATCATCGTTTTGATTTCAGCTTTTAATAAATTGTGCACCAGCTGAACCGCATACGGCGTTTTGCTCTTTTACCGGTTTTAAAGCACTTGCAGCAGTAGCTGAATTGTGCATGTCTGTCTACTGCGGCCCATGTGTACGTTTTTATTTTCGCTTCAGTGGAGTTTGGGTTGTGAACCGAAAAGTGTGAGGAAATTCTTTCGGTCGGCATTGGGTTTACCCTTCTTTCGGTTTGATGAGGCAAAGTAGATCCGGGAGCGAATGGTCGAGTGGTACGATTGTGCATGTTCTTGCTCAACCTATGTCTCTCAACATAAGCAGATCTTGAGACAGTGGTTTTCTTGGAAGGATATCATGCGAGAACATAATTTAGAATGCTTCCAAGGTACATGCATAACCGGATATAAGATCAGACGAACTTTAGAATTTCTATCTTCTATCTTCTATCTTCTATCTTCTATCTTCTATCTTCTATCTTCTATCTTCTATCTTCTATCTTCTATCTTCTATCTTCTATCTTCTATCTTCTATCTTCTATCTTCTATCTTCTATCTTCTATCTTCTATCTTCTATCTTCTATCTTCTATCTTCTATCTTCTATCTTCTATCTTCTATCTTCTATCTTCTATCTTCTATCTTCTATCTTCTATCTTCTATCTTCTATCTTCTATCTTCTATCTTCTATCTTCTATCTTCTATCTTCTATCTTCTATCTTCTATCTTCTATCATCTTCTATCTTCTATATTCTATCTTCTTTGCACCTATTTCGTATCGTCTGTGCAATCAACTATCAAAACTAACTGTCACACTTTACTTTGAACACCTGCCTAATCCGTACAAATGCACTCAAATTCAGGCCAACTTCCTAGAAATTGAGACCAACCGCCTATGTAATAGCAAAACCACACGAAAAGAAGAAAAACCGCCACAAGCCTAAAAATTGACAACCTTTATAATACAAACACCGGTATAGGCCCCACACCGCCCGAGTGAGCAGTATGATTCAGAAAGATCATGTAATCAAGCACATGCAAACAACAGCCAACAAACGCTGCTGAAAAAGAGGAAAACAACTCCGAATCTGATGGCTTCTTCCCACAAGGCACAATTTCACAGACCAGCCGTTATTTCAATCAAATTGTCGAACAAGACGTAGCAGACGGGAATATGTCACACATCTCCATCAATAGCGATCTCAAGGTAAAAGAAAAGTATACCATTTACCCTACTATCGATGCAACTTGACAAACGGCCTGCAAAAAATTACAACGAGGAAACGTCAGCCGTCGCAAAATCTGGTTAAACGAGTCTCATGTGGATCATCTGGTTGGTAGGTAGGCCGGTTGTCCCACTCCGAACCCCAAGAGACACAGCCAGCTGCCCACGGACTGAAAATCGCGTCATCGACCCGGCATGATTTACCTAGCAATAATGCAATGTAAACTCCCAGTCAACCAACCACCACCGGTTCCAGTACCAACTCGGCTGCTCAGCTCAACAGAGAGCGAAACCAAACAAACCCCCTCCCGGCTCCAGCATGGGCTCCACGCGGCCACGGCACGGTATCGACTTGATTCTTCTACCGATGAGACAAGCATGAGGTGCAACCAAGTCTATGCTCTTGATGCGGGGTGTTCATGTTTTGCTTCACGGAGCAAAATGCATGCTAGATATTACTTAAATCACCGATGATTAGTTTTGAAATTTTACTTTTCTCTGTCATTCGACATGAAATGCCTTAGATCAGTGAGCAAATCTTAGATAGATTCATTCATTTCATAGTTCATAGTTCAACATCAAATTCAGATCAACAATTTACCACCATAATATGTACTTGATTTGCAGCTGCAGCTCTCCTACGTCGGTCACGTCCAACGCTCTGCGCTCTATGCATTCTTGTACCAACCGAATGGTTAGCAAACAGCAACTATGCAGGGTTACTGTCCGGCATTCTTGCAGCATGCCCTGCCCACCGAATCCGTTCAGCTTTAGCCACTTTAAGGATGTGGGGTTCACCGTAGAATGCAGCGAGCTCGTGGTTCATCCTTCGCCGCCACACACCGTTCTCCTGTACGCCACCGAAGATTGTCCTTAGCACGCGTCGCTCGAAAAACTTCGAGTGCTTTCAGGTCCTCCTCAAGCTACGTCCATGACTCGTGACCGTAGAGGATCACCGGTCTTTTTAATGTCTTGTACATGGTACATTTTTTGCGTGAGTGACTCTGACGGTTACCACTGATGATGCGCCTTCGTATTTCCCGGCTCACGTTATTGTCAGCCGTTAGCAAAGAACCGAGGTATGTAGACGAATTCTTCTACCACCTCGAAAGGATCCTCGTCTATCATAACATTGCTGCTAAGACTTTGAAACGAAAAGTTCGATGTAGAATCGGTCGTTTCAAATAGAAGCGATGTATTCAGTTGCGCCTGGAATATAGGCAACAATTACGAAGTGCTCGAATCAGTTGTATATGTGTGTGGGTGATTCACACGTTAGATCGGTAGATGATATTGGAAGGTGAAAAAGCGATCAACAGGAAACCCGTAACAGCTGATGATCGCTGACGGGAAAAATTGTAGTATAGGAAATGAACAAGATCAAGATAACAACGGGAACCCTTGACTGGTAGAAATTAATATATAGAATAGAAATCGAAAAGGTTTCTTGGTTGGTCTGGGAAATCAAGAAGGTCTTTCCCATTTTGACCACCGAGCTGAAAAGCCAAGGTGAAGTTTTAAACAAAAGTTTTTTTTTCATATTTTGCAAAAGAAATCGTGAATCGCGCGATACAAAAGTGTAGCTAAAAGCAAGCCTAACTTTTTTTTCACTTATTCGTTCACGATACTCATCACATCCCCACACGACATGTTCGATGTCCTGGTAAGCCACGCCGCAGACACAGAGATTGCTTTCTGAGAGCCCAATACGGAAGGTATGTGCGTTCAACAAATAGTGGTTGGACATCAGCTGACACATTACACGAAGAAATCGCGGACTAAATCCAACCCTTTGAACCATGGCTTCTTCTATACCTGGGGAATGATGAAGTACAACCATCTACCCATCTCTCCATCTCTCCATTTGTGTTGGCAGCTGATCGAGGTCTCCTGACGGGCCAATGCAAAAAAAATCGTCGAAGGCGATTTGACGCTCGTAAATATCGCCATCGCTAGCGCCCACCATAGCCAGAGAGTCCGCTTTCTCATTGCCCGGAATCGAGCAATGTGAAGGGACCCAAGCTATGGTGATGGTGTATGAACGTTTGGACAAAGCACTTGAAACTATATTTGACCCCGGGAGTTTCTTGCGCCGTCCCAGACGGGGACGGGCCAAAGCCCCAAGCGGCTGGTCTAGAGCCAGCGGCCGCTTCCGGGGTGGGCACTCAAGGCCTCTTTCGACTCCCGGGTCCCAGGGCGTATGAGAAGGGGGAGCTTTCGGTGTGGCGGACCTAATATACAAAAGTAGTTACCTGATAGACGTTTATTCAGCGGCTTGGCGGAATGGCACACAACGGGTCGGTCTCTGTGGCTCACCGGCTGGTGTAGGAGGGTTGCACCGGTGGCGGGTTGGTGATGGTGCACTGGACAGCGTGGAGCGACGGCCGTCTCTGCGAGCGGCGGGCACGAGGGTCCAGCGGACCGGGGGATTCAAACGAAGTTCGGTCCAGTTGCGGTCACGTGGCGGGACAGCTGGTGCCCCCGCGGCGTAGCGCAAGGCGTGCGCGACGGCGAGGCGGGACGTTCGGCGGAGATACCGGCCCACCGGCTGGATAGCGGACCTTATGGAGCGGGCGATGAACCAGATAAACGTGTGGCACAACGGAGTTTTGGATGGCGTAGCGGGACCTCCGGCGGCAGAACGATTCTCTCGGCAAAATGGCCGGTCTTCGGGTGACAAAGGGGCTTCCAAGTGACGCTGCTGCCCTGCCGGTGATAACCGAGCCCTCCGAGGGAGATTCGGGCCTTACGGTGACAAAACTGGCCCTCCGGTGGCAAGCCGGGCCTTCCGGCGGCGAAGCAGACCTTCCTGCGGCGAATCGGGATTGAGAATGGTGTCGCCGGACCTAGAGACGGCCCAGCGAGCGTTCTGGCTTCACGGCGGTTCGAACGGGCCTTCCGGAGAGGTAACAGGCTTTCTTGGAGCGGACGAAAGCAATGATAGGCTCACAACACTCGAATACTATCGGCTTGGCCGACACTTAATCACTTTTGGCAAATTTTTATCCCACACGTGGGTATGTCTTTTCGAACTGCAATACACCTTTGTGGTCTGATAATCGGTAGACGACTGATCCCGCTGGCCACAGTGATCTCGCGCAGGCCCCTTTTCATCCTCATTCTCCCATCGGGAGAGTGGGTGATTCTCACTGTGTCCGGTCCCCATCGATGCCACCTTCACTCCAATATCGAAATTCACCACCCACTTATCATTCGTGTACGCGACCCATCGCCATAGCCACGATTGCTTCATTTAAATTGAACGTTTTCTAGCTTTATAATATTATTCCCTAATTCCGCACACCAAACAAAAACAAGTTACCGTTCGGTAACATCCCCCTCTGGTCAGGGTAGCAAAAAACTAATTAATGACAATAAATATTTTTTTGATTCAACTATTAACTACACAAAGCAAGCAACAAAACTTTTAGCTCTAGAAACGAAAACACAACACTTGTACTCTACATGCCAAATCTCTGGATAACACTTGAACAAATTTTAATCCTTGCGATAACCATCGCGAGTGTCGAGGGACCAGAATGTCAAAACCTTCGACTAGAGAGACCGTGTTCAATCTCCAAACACTCCTGAATACTTCAGGGAGGCGCCAAATACTTGGTCCTATCATTTCTATCCGTTCTTCACACTCTTTCATATCCCCGATTCGATTGCGGGTCCATCGTAGATCAACAAAAAAAACGCTACCGACTGTCACGCGAGACAGGACTTACGCGCACGATAGACGAAACGATACTGACGAAGGCACCAAATTCAAATAAAAACTACAAAATCAAAAGCTATTGTGTATTGATCACAACGGAGTACCAGGACTCACAAAGAGTTTTATTACTCACGAAGTACATAGAAAATAACAATTAATCGTGCCTTAGGTACACGAATTCTATTCAATTATACTAGTCATACTGACTGTATAACAGTTGCCGACTAGACGAACTGTACGATCGATGCGTCTGGAGATCGATCAGTGTAGGTCCGGACCGTAGTGATAATTCGGCTCTGGTAACGTGCAGAGCAACGCGTACGCGCGCGAGTTTTAAATTGTTTCACGCGATAGGAGGACGTCTCCTCGGCTATCGGGTCGGTTCACAGTGCTGTAAATCCTACGTAAATTCCTTACTACCGGTATTTCGTCGCGATTCGCCCCGCGGAAAGCTAAAATCGGAGAATTAGTGGTAACGGATCGAAGGTAAGATTAAAATACTAAGTGAGCCCGAGAAGGTCGTGAATTGATTTTAGTTGATTTTAACTTTTCAGCAATTAAGCTCAGAGACTGGGAACGCTTATTCCCGCCGGTTCGTTCTACACAGCGGCATCGTGTGGTATTTATTGTCCAGCTTTCAAAAGATTGGCGGGCCATACACCGATATTACGGCCTTGGCTGTCCTCTAGCTCGTAGGACGATGACCCGTGTCGAGCAATCACCGTGCAAGGTAAATACTGGGCACCGAGTTTTGCATTATAGAACTCATTTGCGTTAGACAATTTCGTGTTCTTTTTATAAACTGTATCCCCAACCGCGAAAGGCTTGGCGGGTCTACGCGTACGAAGATTGTACGTTTTGGAAGAAATGTTGTGTGCTTTTTGCAGCTGTTTATGCACCAGTGCGTATAGCTGAGGATTTTGTTCTCTCACGCGTGCCACCCTCTCGCACAGGGTGGATTCTTCCTCGCTTTCAAAGCGTGAATGTTCACTTCCTTTGAGCGTAACTTCTTCCCCCTTGGCTACGCGAAACGGTGTGTAACCCGTAGATGCGTGGATAGTAGAGTTGATGACTACCTCAATCTCTGACAAGCGTGAGTCCCACGTCCTTTGATTGTCTCGGGCGTAGGAACGGATGGCGGTGTTAATGACGCGATTCACGCGTTCCACAGGGTTTGCTTGCGAATGATACCGCGAAGTGAACCACTGCTGAATCTCGAATCGCTTCATCAACTCGCGAAATTCTCGAGATGTAAATGTTGTCGCGTTATCTGTGAGAACAATGGCTGGCACTGAATTCCGGTAAAACCAGTGATCTACCAGTACCGAACTCAAAGTTTTTGATGATATTTTGGGGAAAGCATGAAGCTGAACCCATTTACTAAACAGATCCATCGTGACGAGGATGTGTTGTTTACCACTGGTGGTTCTTGGAAGGGGCCCAATAAAGTCGAGGGCGATTATTTGCCAGGGCCTACAGGCCTCCCGCATATCTCCCATTAGAGGCGTAGTTGAGGAGTTCGGGGGTTTAATTTGCTTGCATTCGGTGCACTTCCGGATGTATTCTCGGACATCTCGGAACATGTTCGGCCAGAAAAAGCGCTGACGAATTTTCCCGATAGTTTTGTCAACTCCGATGTGCAACATATGGTCGTGATTAGATTTAATTACTTGTTTGCGTACGTCCGGACTAGGGACAATTTTCCAATCAAAACGATGATCAGCAAGATCATCGTTGAATACGTATTTCATGAGTTGCCCATTTTGAATACGGAAATCAGGGTATTCTTCGGGTGACTCCTCAACCTGCCTTCTGAGCGCATTGTACCATGCAGAGTCGGAATCTTTGGATATGGCCATCACACTCCTCGACAAGGCGTCGGGAACCACATTGTCCCTACCACGGCGATGAACGATGGTCATATCGTAAGTCTGGAGAGCCAAACTCCACCGACTTAGGCGGGAGGACGTTCGCCATTTTGACCTCATTATGAACGTCAAAGCAGACGAATCGGTAATGAGAACAAAATGACTACCCTCCAAGTAACCCCTGAAATTTTCTATGGAGAGGAGGGCTGCTAGGCCCTCTTTCTCGGTGGCATGGTATGAACGTTCCGGTGTAGTGAGCTTTTTGGAGAAATACTCCACAACTCGCTCTTGGCCGTCGACCTTCTGGGTGAGTACGCCCGCAACGGCGACATCACTAGCATCAGTGTGAACAATAAACTCATGCTCGAAATTGGGACTAGTCAATATTGGAGCACTTATCAATTTTTCCTTTATGCTCTGGAAAGCCTCCTCGGCTTCGGGGGTCCATTTCAGAGCTTTTGAATTTGTTTTAAGAAGCTCTGAAAGAGCAGCGGTAGTCCGACTATAATCGTCGATGAATCTCCGATAATAGTTGGACATACCTAAAAACCGACGGAGTTTAGTTATGGACGTTGGTCGTTCGTACTCGACTATTGGCCTGATCTTCTCCGGATTGACCCGCAACCCTTGGGAAGACAGGATGTAGCCGAGGAATGGGATTTCCTCCAGGCAGAAATGAGATTTCTCCAACTTGATGGATAGATTTGCCTCCCTTAGACGCCTCGCAACCTCTTTGAGCAACCGTACGTGTTCTTCGAATGTCTCTGTCACAATGACGATATCGTCCAAGTAGACAAAGACATTCGGTTCCAGTACACCCTGGCCTAGTACCCTGTTCATCAACCGGGCCAACGTAGCCGGGCTGTTGACTAACCCAAATGGTAGGCGGGTGAACTGGAACATCCCCTTCCCTTGCACACTGAACGAACAATACTTGCGCGATTTTCGCGCGAGAGGAATTTGTAGGAACGCCTCCGAGAGATCGATAGTCGACAGATATCGCGCTCGGGGAAGGCGGCTTAGTATTCGTCCAGGGTGCGGAAGGGGATAAGCGTCACGTACGGTTCGCTCGTTGAGCTTGCGAGCGTCCAAACAGAGACGAATTGCCCCAGATGGTTTCCGAATGGGAACGATGTTGAGAGACCAGTCGGAATTGGATTCCTCTATGATCCCTCGTTCAAGCAGTCTATCCAGCTCAACGAACAATCCCTCTTGGATTTTCGGAGCTATCGGATAGGGGTACAACCGTACAGGTTTCGAGTCCTTGAACTCTTCCTTTAGTACGATTGTGTGTTCACACAGATGGGTAGTGTCCAAGGCTTCTCCTGTGGCTACTTTGAAGAGCTCTTTAGTTTGCTCTAAAGTCTTTAGCTGTTCAGCATTGAGACTTACTTTAGGTTCGGCCTTAGGAGTTTGCTCGGATGAAAGATTAGTAATGGAAGCAACAGCGGGATAGATCCCAAAGACTCGCCAGAAATCCATGCCGCAGATACATTCTTTGGTCAGCTCGGGTGCAACTAAGGTCGACAACACTCGGGTCTTTCCATTAAAGGTGAATGGCATGAGCACCTCGCCCAGAATTTGCAGCTGAGATCCATCCGCAGTTTGTAGTTGGACTGGATCCTCTGGTTCTTTAACCTGAATCCGCCGAAATTTATCGAACAACGACTGGTTAATAAAAGTTAAATTGCTCCCACAGTCTAAGAGAGCTGTTACTTCGACGTCAAAAATCTTAATGTTAACGTGGGGTCGATCATCTTGGAAGTTATGAAGGGTAATTTTGTGGATTTGAGGTGAAGTCGTTTCCTCGACTGTTTCATCCTCACAAGTTTCGTAGAAACGACCCAGTTCGGACAACCAGTCTAAAAAGTCGACCTCATCCTGCGCTTGAGGAAGTTCCAGCGGCTTTAGGACTTCCTCATTTGGTTTTTTAGACAAAACGGACAGTTTTTGCGAGTAAAGCCTTTAAAGGCACACGCGTCGCAAAACACCCTTCGAGGAATCGGACAATCCGAGAGATCGTGCTCTTCCCCACAATTAAAGCATTCGCCTTCTTCAGGAGGCGAATAGTTGGCAACCATTTTCAAAAGAGCGCTAGGTTGACTTGGACCTGGCAGTGGTGCTTTTGAAGAAGTGGACTTCGTCTCCTTTTCTGACGGTTTTGGTTCCATCTTCTGGTGCGATGGTCTGAAAGAGGTACCTTTAGTGCTGTTCATCCCCGCCTTAAGGGGTTTTGCAGGGAGATTCGGCACTTTTCCCGGCTGCGAAGGGTTATTTCGAGAGTAAAAGGTTCTCGACCCCGGTGGCCCACTGTTCCCCGAGGTAATGACACACGCTTCTCTCTTGGGCGGTCCAAACACCTTTGAGAAAGCAGAAAAATCAGTGGCATCTAGTTCTTTGCCAATGTTTACGAGATCTTTTAGGGTTCTGACATTTCGGCCGACCAGAGCCTTACGACAATCGTACCGAAGGTTCGTTTTAAGGACTTCAACCTTCTCACTCTCTGGCATTATCTGGTTCATGGCCTGAAAGAGTTTCTCGACCTGCAAATAGTATTGCTGGAACGATTCACCCTTTTGTTGTCGGGTTTGGTAAATTTTCGTACGCAGTACCGAATCCAGATCCGGATGTCTGAATTCGTTCTTCAGTTCCAGAACCAAATGATCCCACCCGTGCAGGGAATTCCTGCTTCTGCACGCGGTGTACCAGCTCAGAGCTGCACCATCGAACAAGTGGATCGCCGAGTCAAACAAATCATCGGCAGACGCATGTTCGGATATGGCAAGTTGTTGGACGTGTGACAGGAAGTCGTTAAGTCCCAACCCTTGATCGTTTCCCGAATATCTTTTGATTTTCCACTGGGAAACTGGCGTTACTCTCCGTTGTGCCGCTACCGGGTACGGTTGTGGAACAAACTGAATGATAGGAGCTGCTCTAGTCGGCTCGGTTTGGCTTGGAAGGTTCTCGCCAACCGTAGACGTGAACGAAAGATCGTCGAGCCGTCGTTGAAAAGAACTATTTAGAGCTTCTGCACCCACCAAAGTCGATTCCGGAAAAGTAGCACTTCGCTTAAATGGTGGATCAGGTACCGCGGCTGGTCTTGCACCACTCTCAAAGTCGGCCCAATTCACTCTAGGAGCTGAAGGAGCTACCTCTGATTGTTCCGGCGGCTCAACAAACGGATTCGTACTGTTGAGCTTCGGAGCCACGGTTGGGGTACCGGATTTCTTGATTTCCTCTTTGAGACCACTGATCTGTGTGGACAAAGCCTTGAACAAGCTACCAATATCTGTCATGGCTTGGTTGAATTTCTCCTCAGTCACGTATTTGACCTGTTCGGTTTGTTTAGGAATCGCCCCTGTAGGCCTGCTTGTTTCTGAAGCGGATGAAGGTGGGTCTACAGTTCCACCAGCTGCTTCATCCAAGAGGCCAGACCCCTCGTCGGTATCTGGGTCAGATGTTGCAAAAAATACATCATCTGACCAAAAATGCTCTGAAAAGAGGTCGAGAACACTTCGAAATGCTTCGCCGGCTTGTAAGCGTAGCTCACCGGTCGAATGATTTTTAATGACGGCGAGGCGATGACCCAAGTGTAACAATCGGGCTTGGAAAACATTTTTCGCTTGTGTAGTCAAAGGTTGTGAAAGATTCTGCTCCATGTTTCTGAAAAGGTGATTGCAAGCATCAAGATCAACTTCTGGGTCTTGATCGTAATGAATAATAAATTCATGACCTTCTCGTTCATCTTTGAGGATTTGTTTCAATCTCCTCCGGCGCTTACACCGCGATTCGTCATCCGCGATTACGACATTACGAAGAAACAGCTCGTAATCGAGCTCCCCGGGAGACAGGTGGTCTACCCGCATACCACGATAAAGGACGCTGAAGTCCGGACCTGATACGGAAACGCGCGGCGGCATTTTATCGGTAAACTGCGTGGATAAACGACAAGTGTGTGAAGTGAATGACTCAATCAACCAAATCGAACGAAAATAATCTACGGCTTCAAACTCCCACGGACTCAAAAATGTTGGACAATGATCTATCGTATCTTGCTAGTGAAAGTGACTAAATTGTATGACTACTCGCGTTGTTTTTCACAAAAATTCGCTTTGTTTTGAGCTTCACCAGAGCGCATTGAAAAAAAAACAAAGTGTTTTCGTTTCTCGAGTGACCAGAGTGGATTTGAAAGAAAGCTACTTCTTGAAAACCCCCCCAACGCTTGTGAGGAAAAATTTTCTGTGCAGAAAATTTTTCCCTCCTAGGAACCACTAATTGTTTTTTTTTTTTTTTAACGCGCGGCGGCATTTTATCGGTAAACTGCGTGGATAAACGCTTGGCGGGTCTACGCGTACGAAGATTGTACGTTTTGGAAGAAATGTTGTGTGCTTTTTGCAGCTGTTTATGCACCAGTGCGTATAGCTGAGGATTTTGTTCTCTCACGCGTGCCACCCTCTCGCACAGGGTGGATTCTTCCTCGCTTTCAAAGCGTGAATGTTCACTTCCTTTGAGCGTAACTTCTTCCCCCTTGGCTACGCGAAACGGTGTGTAACCCGTAGATGCGTGGATAGTAGAGTTGATGACTACCTCAATCTCTGACAAGCGTGAGTCCCACGTCCTTTGATTGTCTCGGGCGTAGGAACGGATGGCGGTGTTAATGACGCGATTCACGCGTTCCACAGGGTTTGCTTGCGAATGATACCGCGAAGTGAACCACTGCTGAATCTCGAACCGCTTCATCAACTCGCGAAATTCTCGAGATGTAAATGTTGTCGCGTTATCTGTGAGAACAATGGCTGGCACTGAATTCCGGTAAAACCAGTGATCTACCAGTACCGAACTCAAAGTTTTTGATGATATTTTGGGGAAAGCATGAAGCTGAACCCATTTACTAAACAGATCCATCGTGACGAGGATGTGTTGTTTACCACTGGTGGTTCTTGGAAGGGGCCCAATAAAGTCGAGGGCGATTATTTGCCAGGGCCTACAGGCCTCCCGCATATCTCCCATTAGAGGCGTAGTTGAGGAGTTCGGGGGTTTAATTTGCTTGCATTCGGTGCACTTCCGGATGTATTCTCGGACATCTCGGAACATGTTCGGCCAGAAAAAGCGCTGACGAATTTTCCCGATAGTTTTGTCAACTCCGATGTGCAACATATGGTCGTGATTAGATTTAATTACTTGTTTGCGTACGTCCGGACTAGGGACAATTTTCCAATCAAAACGATGATCAGCAAGATCATCGTTGAATACGTATTTCATGAGTTGCCCATTTTGAATACGGAAATCAGGGTATTCTTCGGGTGACTCCTCAACCTGCCTTCTGAGCGCATTGTACCATGCAGAGTCGGAATCTTTGGATATGGCCATCACACTCCTCGACAAGGCGTCGGGCCCCACGTTGGGCGCCAGTGAAACTATATTTGACCCCGGGAGTTTCTTGCGCCGTCCCAGACGGGGACGGGCCAAAGCCCCAAGCGGCTGGTCTAGAGCCAGCGGCCGCTTCCGGGGTGGGCACTCAAGGCCTCTTTCGACTCCCGGGTCCCAGGGCGTATGAGAAGGGGGAGCTTTCGGTGTGGCGGACCTAATATACAAAAGTAGTTACCTGATAGACGTTTATTCAGCGGCTTGGCGGAATGGCACACAACGGGTCGGTCTCTGTGGCTCACCGGCTGGTGTAGGAGGGTTGCACCGGTGGCGGGTTGGTGATGGTGCACTGGACAGCGTGGAGCGACGGCCGTCTCTGCGAGCGGCGGGCACGAGGGTCCAGCGGACCGGGGGATTCAAACGAAGTTCGGTCCAGTTGCGGTCACGTGGCGGGACAGCTGGTGCCCCCGCGGCGTAGCGCAAGGCGTGCGCGACGGCGAGGCGGGACGTTCGGCGGAGATACCGGCCCACCGGCTGGATAGCGGACCTTATGGAGCGGGCGATGAACCAGATAAACGTGTGGCACAACGGAGTTTTGGATGGCGTAGCGGGACCTCCGGCGGCAGAACGATTCTCTCGGCAAAATGGCCGGTCTTCGGGTGACAAAGGGGCTTCCAAGTGACGCTGCTGCCCTGCCGGTGATAACCGAGCCCTCCGAGGGAGATTCGGGCCTTACGGTGACAAAACTGGCCCTCCGGTGGCAAGCCGGGCCTTCCGGCGGCGAAGCAGACCTTCCTGCGGCGAATCGGGATTGAGAATGGTGTCGCCGGACCTAGAGACGGCCCAGCGAGCGTTCTGGCTTCACGGCGGTTCGAACGGGCCTTCCGGAGAGGTAACAGGCTTTCTTGGAGCGGACGAAAGCAATGATAGGCTCACAACACTCGAATACTATCGGCTTGGCCGACACTTAATCACTTTTGGCAAATTTTTATCCCACACGTGGGTATGTCTTTTCGAACTGCAATACACCTTTGTGGTCTGATAATCGGTAGACGACTGATCCCGCTGGCCACAGTGATCTCGCGCAGGCCCCTTTTCATCCTCATTCTCCCATCGGGAGAGTGGGTGATTCTCACTGTGTCCGGTCCCCATCGATGCCACCTTCACTCCAATATCGAAATTCACCACCCACTTATCATTCGTGTACGCGACCCATCGCCATAGCCACGATTGCTTCATTTAAATTGAACGTTTTCTAGCTTTATAATATTATTCCCTAATTCCGCACACCAAACAAAAACAAGTTACCGTTCGGTAACACACTCAAGACTTGGCGTATTCCATTCAGGAAGTACGCTGAGTGCTTCATCAGTTTCATTGACCGAACAGCCTCCAGAGAGCTTAGACTGTCGGTAAAAATGAAGTAGTGCTCAGGTGGAAGCGTGCTAATGTACTCTAAGGTGTAATATATGGCCGCTAGCTCTGCAACGTATACAGAACAGGGTTTTTGAAGCATGAAGGTGGCGCTATGAAATTCATTGCAGACACCAAAACCATTCGAGTCTACGGTTTTTGAACTATATGTGATGAACTGTCTCTTCCCGCTGACATGCCCAAACTCACTTGCAAAAATATTAAGAATACCTACGGAACAAATAGATTCTGGTATGCCGATGATCTCATCCTTCATGGATAGATCAAAATCCACAGAAGAACTGTCGAAGCCTGAAAAGTTATCACGATTGGTGTGAACCGAAGATGGGCTTACCTCCAGCGTCATGTACCAGTAGTACACATTCATAAAACGAGTTTAGGGATTCTGTTCGAGCAGCTTCTCGAAGTTTTCTATGACCAACGGATTTACAACCTCACATCGGATGAGAAACCGGAAACAACTCCTCAAAGCGGTCTGTCAGAGACTGTACACTAGGCCGTCCCTTATTTTGCAAAATTTAGAAATGTTATAAGTTCGTTAGTGGAAAATGATCGTTTTAGCTAAAAAATGATCGTGTCAAAATTTGAAGTCCGTATCTCAAGACTAAGTGGTCCCGCAAGGGGCCTAAAGTTGTCAAAAATTGTATGGGACCAAAAAAACATGAAATTTTTTTTTTCGACTAATAAATACGCTATTCTACTAAAACCGGTGGTTTCCTAACTTTAGGTGCTTGGATTTGCGATATCTTTACTCGTTTCCAAGATATTGACAAAAAAAAACAACTGAAAAATCAACATTTTTGACCATTTTTTTTAGATTCCGAAGGAAATTTACCCTATTTTGTCCAATAATTCAAAAACGAGTAAAGATATCGCAAATCTAAGCACATTTTTGGCCCTTTGGGGTCCTAAAATCACCGGTTTTAGTAGAATAGCGTATTTTTTGGTGAAAAAAATTCATTTTTTTTTGGTCCCATACAATTTTTGACAACTTTACTCCTCTTGAGGGACCACTTAGCCTTGAGATACGAACTTCAAATTTTGACACGATCATTTCTTAGCTAAAACGGTAATTTTCCACTAACGAACTTACAACATTTCCAATTTTTGCAAAATAAGGGACGGCCTACTGTACACCAGCAAGTACCTCTACACTCATTGTGTGAGTCGAGTTCATACAACCTAACGCGATCCGAAGATAACGGTACTGAACCCGTTCGAACTTCAGCAAGTGTGTTTTCGCCGCGGATTGAAAACAAAAGCTACCGTATTCTAAAACCGACAGATTTTTTTTTTTTTGCTCATCGTTTATTTTAGAGGCTCATGCGCCATATAGCATAACGGAGCCGAATTCATTTGTTTTTATATACAATTTTCCTTACAATATACAATTTTAGTCCTTGACTTGGTTAAAAGTTAATGTAACTGACAGGTTTACGTTGAATAATAAATTACAATTACAATTACAATTTTAACTTAATAACTATGTTAGCTTTGGGGAACCGTAAAACTCGCGGTTTGGCCGAGGTTAGGGGGAACACAAATGTTCAAGGAAAGGATAGGATAATGGGGTTTTTCGGTGATCTTGAGTGATAGAGTGGACAGAACGACAACCTGTAACGATACAAACAAAAGGGTTTCGAGGGGACACAAGGTGAACAAGCGGAGCAATAAGATGGGGGGATCAAACGAAAACTTCAGCTTGCTTCAAGAAGTCGTACACAAGCTTCATGTACTGAAGATCGAGTCAACCCAACACATCTCTAAAGTCTTCCTTTTCTGGTTTTCCTCGGGCCCTGAGGGATGCGTATACATCGGATCTGGCAACATCGTATTCGGGACAATCCCAAACGACATGGTTGATGTCTTGATAGCCTGCACCACAGCTACAACGATTGCTGTCTGTGAACCCTATTCGATAGAAATGCGAACCAAGAGAGAAGTGATTGGATATGAGCCGGCACATTACCTTGATAAAATCTCGACCTATGTCCAACCCCTTGAAACAAGATTTATTCGATACCTGTGAGAGAATTGAATGAAACCACCTGCCTAATTCCCCTGCATCCCATTTTCATTGCCAACTGATCAAGGTTTGCTGACGAGCAATTGCAAAAAATTCGTTAAAGGCGATATGACGGTCATAAATATCGCCTTCCATAGCGCCCACCTTGGCGAGCGAGTCCGCTTTCTCAATGCCCGGGATCGAGCAATGAGAAGGGACCCAAACCAAGGTGATATTGTATGATTGGTTCGATAAAGCACTCAGAGTTGATCGTATTTCGCTTAGGAAATACGGGGAGTGCTTTACCGGCCTTATTGAACGAATAGCCTCTATGGAGCTGAGGCTATGCGTAAAAATGAAGTATTGATCAGAGGGAATAGAGGCGATTTGCTCTAATGCGTAGTGTACTGATAGCCGTCAATTCTGCGACACATACCGAGCAAGGACTTTGAAGTTTATGGGCGGCGCTATGAAGCTCATTAAATACACCAAATCCAGTGGAATCATTTGTTTTTGACCCGTCAGTGAAACACCTTTTGTCGCATCTGACTTGACCAAACTTGCTTGCAAACATTTTTGGAATGTGCTCTGATCGGAGCTGATCTGGGATTCCACGGATTTCTTGCTTCATGGTCTAATCAAAAACTATAGTGGAATTGTAGAAGTCTGGGAAGCAATCATTATTGGGAATATTTAAAGAAGGGCTAACCTCCAGAGTCAGGTACGAGTAGTACAGTGTCATAAATTTGGTTTGATGAATTCATCCTTTTCAAAATTTGCAATTACCAAATGGGTTTAGCACCTCACAGCGGTTGAGGAACCTTAACGACAATTCCGCGAACCGATCTGATAAAGGCAATACTCCTGCTTGTACCTCCAAACTCATTGTGTGAGTCGAGTTCATGCAGCCTAATGCGATCCGAAGACAGCGATACTGGATACGCTCTAGCTTCAGGATGTGTGTTTTCGCGGCGGACGGAAAGCAAAAGCTACCGTATTCGAGAACCGACAGTATTGTTGTTCGATATAGCTTTATCAGATCTTTCGGGTGGGCTCCCCACCATGTTCCGGTGAGTGTACGCATGAAGTTGATTCGTTGTTGGCACTTCTGGTACAGATAATAAATGTGCTTTCCCCAGGTGGCTTTAGAGTCGAACCAGACCCCTAGATACGTATATGTGAGAGAGCTTGAATGAGTTCCTTACCCAAGAATTGAAGCTCTAGATCAGCTGGATCCCGCTTCCTAGAAAAGACAACTAACTCAGTTTTCTCCGGAGAGAACTCGATACCCAGCTTTACAGCCCAAGCAGACAAATAGTCTAAGGTATCTTGCAGTGGTCCTTGCAGATCTGCCGCCTCTTGGTCCGGTGATAGAAACCATGGCATCGTCCGAAAGCTGTCGTAGCGAGCAATTTGGCACGAGACTTTCATCGATGTCGCTGACGTAAAAGTTATAAAGAAGGGGGCTTAAGCATGAGCCCTGAGGGAGACCCATGTAACTAATTCGTGAAGTTGTCGAGGTTCCATGAGAGAAAAAACATGTGCTTCTCAGACAACAAGTTGTACAAATAGTTGTTTAAAATCGGAGAAAGCCCACACTCGTGGAGTTTGTCTAAAAGGATATCAACGCAAACTGCATCAAAAGCCCCCTAAATATCCAAGAATACTGAGCCCATATGCTCTTTTTGAGCATAGGCCAGTTGAATCTCTGCAGAAAGCAGCGCCAGACAATCGCTCGTTCCCTTGCCTCTGAGTATCTGATAGAAGGCCGTTCGATTCAACCCATTTGTCGAGCCGATGGAGAATCATCTTCTGTAGCAGCTGAACCGACGCGGGCTTCCCGGGCTTTTGGATGGCAATAACCCTCACTCGTCTCCAGTCATCCGGAACAGTGTTGCTCTCCAATAATAGATTAAATAAATTTAACAAGCGCCTCCTTGCGACGTCTGGGAGGCTTTTAAGCAAGTTGAACTTTATTCTATCCATTCCTGGGGCAGAGTTGTTACATGACAGAAGCGCGAGTGAGTATTCTAACATCGAAAAAGGTGAATCCATCGCATTCCTTTCGGGAGGATATCGACGAGTATTCGCTTGTACTTGGACCGAATCCGGACATACATTCTTTGCGAAGTCGAAAATCCATCGAGGCGAGCTATCTCGATCCTCGTTAACCGACGACGCGTTACGCATTCTTCCGACGTTCCAAAGAGTTCTCATCGAAGTCTCGCGCGACAAACCCTCGACGAACCGACGCCAGTAACCGCTTTTCTTCGCCTTGACCAAGTTCTTAAACTTGCTTCCAAGGGAAGTGTACAGCTTAAAGTTTTCAACCGAACCGCGTTTCCGAAACTCTTTGAACGCCGCGGATTTCTTGCGATAGATTTCTGTATACTCGCAATCAAACCACGGATTGGAGGGTTTCCTGCGAACCGATGGACCTGGCACTGGTCGACGTTATGCCTGAAGCGCGCGTCTGATGGTCAGTTCTGATAGAAACTACTACAATTTACATTTTCGATAATTTTGAAGTAAATTCTTAATTGTTAAGCGTATTTTCAACGTAAGTCATCAGAATAGGGTCTGCTTGATCCAAAAATCGATATTAAGAAGTATCCACTTTTATTAGCTCTCCGGAACAAGACATACATCGCCGTGCATGTCCAAATTACATACATGTCCAAATTATATTTTTTACCCTACTACGGGCTCCAGAAGAAACTGCGGTCACACGCACCAAATATACCATGTACAAGACGCTAATAAGACCGGTGGTGCTCTACGGACATGAGACAAGGACGATGCTCGAAGAGGACCTGCAAACACTCGGAGTTTTCGAGCGACACGTGTTAAGGACGATCTTCTGCGGTGTGCAGAATAACGGTGTGTAGCGGCGAAGGATGAACCACGAGCTCGCTGCATTCTACGGTGAACCCAACATCCTGAAAGTGGCTAAAGCTGGACGGATACGGTAGGCAGGGTATGTTGCAAGAAAGCCGGACAACAACCCGGCAAAGTTGGTGTTTGCTAATCATCCAGTTGGTACAAGAAGGCGTGGAGCGCAGAGAGCACGATGGGTGGTGGACCAGGTGGACCGTGATCTGGCGAGCGTTGGGCATAACCGACGTTGAAGAGCTGCAGCTGCAAATCGAGTAAGGTACACCGGGGCAAGTTGAAACGGGTGGGGCAAAATGAAACGCGAAGTTTTGAAATAGATTTCAATACAATTTGAAAATTTATCTTTCGCTAAAAGATTGTTTGAATCAAAAACTATGTTTTATGGCAATCATATTGTTTATCACCATCAGAAAACATCATGTTAACTCGCTGTTTCATCTTGCCCCGGTGTACCTTATTATGGTGGGGCGGCAAACTGTTGATTCAGTGTTGTCATGAATTGGATGCTGAACTAAAAAAAATAAATGAAATAAATAAAATCTTGACAAACTCAAGCAATCTCATCAAATTACACAATTTTAGATTCCTGAGGTGTAAATATACAGAAGAATGGGTCAACGTTGTATGGGAAAATTAAAATTGAATCATATCAACCCCGCACAAAGTTTTATCAATCTACTTTTGCGTTTTAAAATAACTGCGCAACATTTTGATGCGACTGGTTGCATCCTCGCGCTCTGTAATGTGGTTGAAATTTGTATGGAATTTAGTATAGGAAAATTCACTTGTTTGCATTTTTTTGTCAAATTTTACATGCCAAATTTGGGTTTTGCCGTTTACCCAAAAGTAGGTTTATTTAAACCCACTAGGGTACTTTGAAAATCAACGATTTTATAAAACTCTCGCTTTTCTAAATAAATTATTCTCAAGGATCAGGAACACCGGCTTACGTCGACGAGAAAGGCACAATCACCACAATCTGGGCTTTTTACATTGTGTTCTACGCAGAAGGATGTAATATTTGTGAGTCATCTGAAATCCAGATTATTTGAGATAATTAATGGTGTACCTTGTAATAGCTTTCAAGAGTTTTTACTGAGAATATATGCAATACCATAAAATAAGTGTTAGTTGAATATCTACTGAATTTTTGTGCTCTGTACTTCAAACAGTTTGCAAGCCCCTAACCAGCACAGCACATTGATCGCATGCATGCAAGTCTCGCTCTCGGTGTCTCTCTGCATTCGGGCGCCTCGCACGCCCGCCCGCCCGCTCAACGCGATGGCATGACTTCGCGGTTAAAATTCGTCTACTCCTGGGGGGCTACCCAGCCAGTCAGCCAGCCAGGGACGATCTGCAGAGCGAGTGCGTTTTTCCGAGCTCCGGTTGTTGGTGCTAGGTAGGTGCTCTAGAGCCGCGGAGTAGATCTTGGTAGAGGCGGAGCAATTCTATAAAATAGTCAGTTGGGCGAAATTGAACAGCAGTATTGAGCTGGGTGTGCATCGAGCAACACTCTACATCGAATCAGAACGAAGAATTGTGGACTTTTGAGTGTGAGAAGATCAACGAAAGCTGTGAAGACTGGTGTGCTGGTGGCAGTTGTTTTTACGTAACGATTGTTAAACGACGAAAATTGGGTGTTTCGTTTGCAAAGGTTAGTGTGATGTGTTGTAAGGACTCTGAACTGGCATGGCCAGATAACTGTGATGAACTGTGTGGGTGAATGTGACTTTTTCATTAAGCTTGTTGTAGTGAGAGTGGGACAAGGATTACTCACCGGCGACGTAGATGGCGAGCGGTGCACAGTGCAGTGACAAAGTGCGCACATTCACGAATCTAGGACATCGCGCTCTCGATGATCGCATCGCCGGTTGCATAACTAGGTGGCTTATTTGCACGGCGAGACAGTTTTGTCGTCCTCCCACATCGGGTCCCACCAGAAGAGTACCCGCAGCCAATCTAGTTCGGTTGAATGTGTTGGATGGGTGGTGACTTCAAGAGTGGTGTGTTATATCATGATCCCCAGACAAGATCGACAACGTGGCTTGGTTTTGGGAAGGGCGGCTGCATCCCATCAAGGGAAAACTCTCACGATTTACACAGTCGGAATAAATTTCGAGCACCGCCACCGCCGAGGCTTTATGGTGCTATTGTTTGAAGAAAACTCAGAGACGGAAATGGGATAGTTATGTTTTCGCTTGTTTGGTGATTCGTCTTGTTTGAAGGTTTGGCTTCTTGTGTGGGTGGTACCCATTGCGGAGGAACAGGTGCTTTGTTCGGGTTGTTGTTGTTGAGATTGAGCAACGCGAATTTTACGATATGGCTTTACCTTATGAAAAGGGCATTGCAGTAACTGAAGGTGAAAGGAAGAGTTACAAAGTATTAATTTATAAATGTTTCCGATGCAACACTGGAGAACAAAATAAATTTAACTTATGATGGAACCAGCTCATAATTTCCGTTGACCTCATTACCAACACTTTATGTCGGTTGATATCAAATTAGAGCTGGTTTAGATTGTCGGTATCTCAGAGTTTGTGTCCTAAGCTTTCTGAAAATTTTACACCCAAGAAATTATTTAACTATATTTTTACAAAAATTTCAGCAAAAAATTACTTGAGAGTATGAGAGCAACGCACTTTGAACTTTGATAACGCACAATGCGAGTAATCTCGTTTTACGTTTATGTAAGTTTATGAATTCTGAAAATGATCTGCTCAGATTCATACGAGAAAGTTCACTCTTTGCAGAGATATGAAATATTCACTTTTCTGAGAAGTGAACTTCCTTATATTTCCATAGAAAACATTGACTGTCAAGAGCGGAAAGCAATTCTCTCAGATAACTGTCATTTGAGAAGCGGTATTTCTGACGTCACAAAAAGTCATTGTTGCAACTTTGAACCCCTCATCTCTCCTTACAGCTGACATAACCCAAGTAACCAGTAAGCATTTAAAATAGCATTCCTTCAGCATTATAGTAGCCAGTGCGACAAGGCGTTTAATGCTAATTAGCCGTATATGCGCCTAAAGTGCTACCTCACAGCAGGTTTTGCAAAATAACGGGCTGTCTTAGTGCTATCCCTTCAGGAACGTCGTGACGAAATGTCAAAGAAGCGTAACGCCTCGTCGAGTAAAAAAAAAACAAAAATAGATTGACATCTGCTTCTCGTTCTCTCAGCCTGCTTCCCCGCTTCATCGTCCTTCCATATTCCAGCTGGTACTCCAGGTGGTACTTTTTTGCTGATTTTTGTAGTGATGTAGGTTTAAACTTACGATCCGGAGATTGATGAATCATATCTGCTTCTGATTCTGTTGCTCCTGATCCACGATGCTAAAGCTGTTCTGGTGGCGTGCGTTGATTTAATCGCCAATATAAAGAGTGATTCGATAACAGCTTCAGATTCAACATCCAAAACTTGTTTTCATTGAGATGTTCCATTGTGGTAGAGCATCACGATCTCTTCTTTTAAATATCTGTGGAACATGATTCTTTCTTCCCTCTTTCAAACAATCCTCTGATCCACCAAAGCATCCACCTATTCGGCACACATTTTCCGACGAAATGATAAATAATTGGTGATTTTTTGATGGACAAATTCCCAATCCAATCCAGTAGCAGTAATGTTTTCTTTGGTGCTTTTGGATGAGTATGGGAAAATGAAGAAACAAATAAGATGCACAAATTTGTAAACAGAAGAATAGACTCTGTAAGAGAGAGACAATATGTGTTGCCAAATGCGTAACATATCTCCCAACCTTTTTGCTCCTAGCATTTAAAGAGCAGTTGAAAAGCATTCTGATTGCTCCCAAGTGAATACACTTCAAGCCGTTGAAATGCTAATTAACAGCCAAAAGCATTTGAGCAGCACAGCTTATGCTAACTCAAGGCAGTTATGCATTCGAACTGCTTATGTAGGGCAGCAAGCAGTTTAAATGCATAATACGGGCTGATACACGGCTTATTCAAATGCTTAGTGGTTACCTGGGAATTAATATGCGCTCCCTTTCCGAATACATTTCATGGTGGTTACAGGTCCTATTTTTGCATATAAGGCACATCTCTACGAACTTGATGGACAGGTTCGTCACTTTGTACATAGTTGAAATCACTTGAATAGAACAACTTGTGCTCTAGCAATCAAAGTATAATCGGTACTGCATAGGGAAACTGAGGGCAAATTCCTCGTAGCTCACAACAACAACAGCAAAAACAGCTCGTATTGATTAGTGAAACCTGTTGCGCCTAACCTAACATGCACAGTGATAAACCAACCGTCACTTTTGCTTTCTTTTGTAGAATTACTTTTTCTCAACGAGACGGGCTTGGTGGCCTAGTTGCTACCGCTTCTGATTCATGTGCAGAAGGTTCTGGGTTCAATCCCTGGCCCATCCCTTTCCTTACTACCCACTTTCTTTATACTCTCCTCTCTGTATATACAAGTTATGTATATGTTCAGTTCATAGCCATCGCTAGAACCAAAAACGGTTGCAAAACCGTTTCCCTTGCTTTCTACTTTTACAGCACAGTGTCAATCTATCAGATAACGCCTACATGTTATGCAATTAAGCGAACTGTGTCGCTTAAGCTTCATAGGAATAATCACACTAATCTATCACCTTACATCTGGCATTCACGCAACAGTGTGTGAACCCTCTGCCAACCATATCCCACCAACACTCCGTCATCCGCATGAGTTTTTGCAAACGCAGAGGTATATTCGGTCTGATGTGGATTCAAACGATTGCAAACATCACTTCATTCCCCTTCCCCACATTGACCTGCAACCTGACGTGGCAGGCGATAACAGATAACAGCAGATAATCTCATTGGTTCCTTGTTTGAGCGTAGCTGGTCTGGCGATACTGGAGTAGCATCTACGGGCGGTCAATCAAGCTTAACCTCAAGCTTTTGTAGAATTACTTTTTTCTCAACGTTGAAGTCATCTACATTCATCTGAATCTCGAATCATTTGGGCAGGGGGCCTGTTTGTACACTTGCTGCTATAACTACGTCAATTTTCAACCAACTGACTTGATTCATTGGACAAAATAGGCCCCCCTGCCCAAATAGGGGATCCAATGTTCCGTTTTTTGTCAATGCGGACTACGATTTTCAGTAACTTTAAAAGGTAGTATATGTTTCCTTCCATACGAAAGGAATTCCTCTATGAATATCTTTTGGGATTCCTCCAGTTATTTCTTCATGAATTCTTTTAAAAATGTCTTCTGGGATATCTTTAAGAAATCCCAAGGATTTTTCTATGTAAGCGCTTGGAACTCCTGCAGAACTATTTTTTAAGTTTTCCCAAGGGATTCCTTCTGTTTGTGGGATTCCTCTTGGTTGTCTTGTACCATTACGCTTGGTTATCTCTTGAAACTAAATGGGAAGTATTCGAAGAAAGAGTTTCTGCTGGGATTTCTCCATGGATTTCTTCTGGAGTTCCTTTTGCGATTGACACAGATGTCATTTTTCAAACTCCTTCTGAAGTTTCTACGAGAAGTATCGCAGGAGATTCACCAGGAGTTGGAATTCATTTCTCTCCGAGGTTTTCTTTAGAATTTTCTTCTGAAATTCTTCAAAGATTGTTTGATAAAATCCCTCTGAAAAATCCCATTGCTCTAGGAGTTCCTTCTGAGGTTCTCCAGAAATTCTTCCTGGAATTTCTCCAAAACTTATTCTAGAATTTTAGCAGCAGTTCTTTCTGAGAATCCTGCAGGAGTTCTTTTTTGTATTCGTGCGGGATCTCCTCCTGGAATTTCGTTCTTGAATACTTGGTGAAAGTCGTCTATGGAATTTCTTCACAATTTAACAAGGAATGCTGAACAATGGGAGTAATAGCTGACCATTGGCTGGTCAATGGTGTCAGAGGCAGAATTCAGTGACAGCTGAATATTGGTCTGAAGTATGGCTTGTTCAACCTCTTTAATCAACAATACATAGATGGTTGAATATAAAATTGTATAGAATATTACTCATCTTTGTAACCTGCTTTAAAACATAAACCAACATGTAGATTTATCATCTCCTTTTTCAACCTTTAATCAAATAATTTTTGACTGCTGACCCAAACAACCCAAGTAACAATGAATGCTAAACATTGAGAGTCTTAGCTGAACAGTAGCTGGTTAATGGTGTCAGTGGCTGAACACAATGACTGCTGAATATTGGTCCGAAGTATGGTTTGTTCAACCTCTTTAATCAACAATACATAGATGGCTGAATATCAAGTTGAATAAAATATTCTTTATCTGTGTAACCAACTTTAAAGCATACACCAACACGCAAAACTAATCATCTGTTGTTCAGCCTTAAATCATATATTTTTTGACAACTGACCCAAGCATTCAATTGTTCTTGACTATTCTGATACAATAAGTAATGCTTTTGTTTTCGAGGATACGTATACTTTTGTGTGTGGTGTTGGTGCTATAGTGAGTGACTATATATCAGGAGGCTTGTCAGGAGGTCCAAGATCAATTCCCAGTTTTCTCACAGAAATTTTGTTTACATTCCAAAACATCTGTTCTGGAAATAAACGCTGCAATTGATAAAAATAGGCTCACGAAAGTGTTTTTATTTCTTTTTTACACAATTGATAATTGATAACTGATAAAGTGCATATTAAGCCTTGAACCAGCCTTTCAAAGAACCTCAAATCAGCCAAAGGCTGAATAAAATCGCCAAAATTAGATGTTTACAAGCTGAATATAGGATAGTACCTCTTGTGCTTAACTTTTGTTCAAATGAAGGCTCATTTAAAATAGTTGCAGAAACGTTTGTACAGCATCAAATTGTTACCTGGGAAGTTTTTTGTAGAGTTTACATTGCTTCTTCAGCCTCAATACAAGTTTAGTTCAACTCTAGGTTCAACTCATGTTCTTGATAATTCAGACACAACAAGTAATGCTTTCGTGTTCGAAGATACGTTTACAATTGTAATTGGAGTAGGTACTAAGGTGAGTGACTGTAAATCAGGAGGTCCGAGTTCAATTCTCAGTTTTCTGTAGATTAATCTCTTCTGAAAATAACATTCCTAAACATCTCTTCTGAAAATAAAAAGCCGCAAATGGTTGATATAATGTTACGGAAGTGTTTTTTTTTTGCACAATAAACATATTTGAGTAATTGCTGATTAAGCGCATTTTAAGCCTTAAATCAGCCTTTCAATGAACTTCACGTCAGCCAGAAACTGAATAAAATCACCTAAATTTGATGTTTTGTGGCTGAATAAATGATTATAGCTTTTGTGCTCAGCTTTTGTTCAAATGAAGGCTGCTTTAAAATAGTTGGAAAAACGTTTGTACAGCACCAAATTGATTCCTGGCTGAGAACTAGAGATACTAGCATTTGTTGAACCTGCTGGTACGCTCACATTTTTGTGAAATTGTGCTTATGTGAGTGCACGAGCTGATTTAAAATTTGCGTAAGTCTTACACACATTATTGTCCTTAGGCACTAAAGCGTAGATATTCCTTCTGAAAATCTTTCAGGACTTCCTTGGGAAACTTGCAGAAGTTCGGATTGGGAGGGTTCGACTGAATGAAATAGTTATGCTACGGAAACGGCTAAACAGTCTCGCGGAAATCAAACAATACTATTTGATTTTACCCAACGTTTCGACCTCTTTTTTGGTCTTCTTCAAGGGTTAATTTGACGAAAAACGATAATAGCAATTAACCCCTGAAGAAGATCAAAAAAAAGGTCGGAACGTTGGGTAAAATCAAATAGTATCGTTTGATTTCCTCAAGACTGATTAGCCGTTTCCGTAGCATAAATTGCAGAAGTTCTTCCTAGAAATAATTCGGAAGTTCATTGCGGAAATCCCCTTGAATGTCTAGCTATGATTCTTCCAAGGATTCCTCTAGAAGTTCTTTAAAAGAATTATTTTGGAGTTCCTGAAGAATTGTCTAGATTATATTCCTGAAACTTATCTCTTATAGGGACCGCTAATAGAGATTCTGATCGATATCCTGGAAAAATCATTAGACCAGAATCCACTAAGAAACCAGAACGAATCTTGAAAAAGAATCCCCAACAATAATTTCTGATAGAGTACAAGGTGGCATTTGTGGAGTAATGGACAGATGGAATTCCTGAATGAAAACCTCATATAAAATTTCTGTAGAACAAAATTCTGAGAGAAATCTACAAATGGAAATTCTAGAGGAAATCCCAGAAGAAACGACTGAAATATAAACGACACATGAAAACGTGATTATTTTCGTTAAAAAAAAACAGAAATTTTAAATAAATAAATAGGGGTGAAAGCAAAAATAAACTACAAACGTTCAATAAACGAATCAAAAAGTGCAAAAAATCAAAATTTCCCAAAAATTAGTGATTACTCCACGGCAGATGGCCTTTTTGAACCACTTCCGTTTTACGAATCAACTTTTAAAATCGCAAAAAAGCGATGAAAATGTACAAGCTACGTGAATATTTGTGCTGAAGTTACAAGCAAATGTTGTTTAGTTACTATTTGAATGCCTAACAAATGAGGATTTAAAAACGATTAAAGTTTGAAAAATGGCATCTTATTAAGGTATTAAGGTATTACGAATATTAAGGTAAAGTAAGGTGGGGACTTTACCTTAATATTCGCATAAAAAAATCAATTTGCATTGGCCATATTTACCAGTTAAACATTACATAACCCACTTGAACCAGGCTAAACTGCTTACAGCAACCTTCTTAGCGAGCTGATCTCAGACTTGTTGACGACTGTACGTAACTCCACCCACAAGGCCGACAACCTTTTTTGCAGAATCAAACAAAAAACCGAACGAAATCACCCTCGGTTTCATTAGCGAGCGACCCCATTTAGCAGCCAAAGACCTTCCCTAAAGCAACGGTATTGCTGCGATGCAAACGAGTTCACCGCAAACGTGAACGGTGACGCATCTTCCTACGCGCTGATCGAGCGAGCCCAAAAGCGGCGATTTTGAAGGTCATTGCGCTCTGTTCACCCGATCGCCGCCAGCCAGTCCACTTCACACACCGCATTCGCCGCGCGGGTCCGCGCACAAACAAAAATAAAAATCTGCCAGCGTAACGTTTGTTTACACTTTTTTCCTCTCATTTCTTTTCACGCCGCGCTGCGACGCGGTGTGATGCAATATCGCCGTTTGCGGGCGACCCCAATAAATGGCGCCCACCGCGGCCCACAAGGTGTCGCTGCTTGCGAAGAGTGACGTCGCCCGCCATTGGTGACAAACAAAGGAACCGCGTTGACCACCACCCTAACGACTGCCATGGCACACTATGATTAGAGTTTGTCACGCCTCGTGGACTTCTCATTCTGCTCTTCAGAGCTACGTGCAGAAAGATGCATAAATACATTAATGAGGCCTGATTGATCTGTGTGAAACAATCGCCATTGTTTTGCCGTCACATGTGCGCAGGGCAAAAAAGTTTCCGCTCTTTTGCACCAACCGAACCGAAAGTAAAAGTGAAAGATGGAGAGTTGGGCTAACGGTTGGCACTTTAGTACCTACCTAGCTGCTCTTCCTGATTCGTCTGTCAGTTTGTAGATTGCGCAGAACTGGTTTTTGCGCGCAGTGTGATGTGCCATGCGGCTAACAACTAGATGCACCAAAGGGGGGGTTGTTGGGGAAGGGTGACCAACATAGTGGAAATAATTCAACGCTTGCTCTCCGCGCTAGGACGCACAGAGGTCCAGTTTTTAGAAAATCTGGAATAAATTGAAGTCCGACCAAAACCACGTTCCAAACCACCATTGGGGCCGAAACTATTGGCCTACTATGATATGGTACTTTTTCCCAGGTATTTCCAAATCTGGACCACTGTGGGACGGTGCAATTCAAAAGAGACCGTGCCGAGGCGGTCATTATCTCATTTGTGTGAGTCGGTCATTCGCCGTTTTCTTGGCGTCTGTTTTGGTTCCAAGCGAAGATGCGAGTGACCGCGTGGTGCCTTCAATGGGGGGCTGAAATGGACGCCGTGCTGCTGCCGAAACAGGCGCACTGGGGCTTGAGTTAGGTAATCGGACCTCGAAATTGGGGTACACAAACAAGTATGTGAATGTGTACATTTGTCCATAACTGGGTCACTGTGAGCCGAGTTTGAACTGGACTGGGGCGTTCGTTGAACTTTGGAGCACAAAGAACTGATCGATCGATTTTCCCGCACTTTTTCTTTCACAGAATCAATATGAATCTCATAACCACCGCCGCACTGGTGGTGCTGATGGCCGTGACGGCCACCAATGCCGACGAATGGAACTGGCTGAACAACGGTGAGACCTTTATGGATGACCTGATCCGTGAGAAACGACAAGATGGTAGCCAAAACGTAACAGAAGTTGCTGATGACGACATCATCAACTACATCCTGGACAGCGGACGCCAAGGTCGAAGTTTGGAAGGCTTCGATGAAATCTACACCGACCCCACCATCATGCAAGCCATCCAAAATTCCGATGACGCTGAAGCTCGCAACATCATCAAGGAAAAGCTATGCGCCCTCGGACTTATGCAGTGCGACGGCGAACTTGTCGATGGTCGACGTCCATACCTTAACCCACAGAACCTTATCTACGCCCAACCCGTGGCCCTGAAACCTGTTGGTCGTCCAATCGCTACAATCCCTGTCCGTGGACCACCTGGCCCACCTCAGCAAGGCCCACAATACATTCAAAAACCTCCTCCACAAAAACCTCACCAAGGCCCTTATGGACCACCTCAACCCATGCCCCTCCCACCACCTAACCGTCCTCAGCAAAAAGTTGGATTTTCCTCTCAATCGTCCTACGGTGGTCCCAACTCCTTCCAAGGTAGTTCCTCCTTCAACGGTCTTTATTCCAGTCAATCCAATTCCTTTTCATCCTACCCTCCAAAACCTCTAGGTCCAATCTACGAAGGCAGTGACATCCCATACGAATTCGAAAACCCCAACAAACCACCAGGTGTCATTATTGGCGATGGTCCAACCGTATTGAAGACTCCGCCAGTTGAACAGCACATCCATCATCACTACCATCACATCGAAGGCGGAAAAGGTGACAAAACCATTGTCGTCAACAATCCCATCCCACTGTCTCCAGAAATCATCACTGGGTCCGCTGTCGGTGGTAGTTCTTCGTCCAGCAATAGCTTGTACTCGTCTGGTGTTTACGGAAACTCTGGAAGCACTAGCTTAGGTGGATTCAGTCCCGCTGGTGGCAAGGACTTCGATTACCAAGACCTGAAAGGATCTAGCAACAGCAACAACTACGGACAGTTCGGAAACTACGCTTCGCAATCCAAACCTGTAAGCGGTGCCTCAAACAATTACTATAACCAAGGACCTGCCACATTCGGTAGCTCGAGTAATACCGTCTACGGATCGTACGCTGTTGATAACGCTGGAAGTGGTAGTAGCAGCAACAGTAACTACAATGGATTGAGCAGCGGTAACTACCAGTCTAGTCAGAGCCAGGGAGGATTCCACTCATCCATCCCCAATCTATACAAAAAAGAACTGAACGTCAAAGGACCTGCCAATGGGTTGAACAGCTACAGCAGTGATTACAGCAAGTACAGCCAACAGTACAATGGACAGTACAGTAACAACAATAACAATAATAATGGCCAGTTCAATCAAAATCAATACTCGATCAACAATGGACAGTACAACGGCCAGAACGCTCAATACAACGGCCAAAACGGATTCAGCAATCGCAACGAAGATTGTGTCTGTGTCCCATACGATCAATGCCCAGCACAGGATATCGTTGGCCGCCGTGATGATTTGATCCTACCTCTGGATCCCCGTAATCTAAAGACTGACATCCAAGCCGACACCGAACAGGTTGTAATCACCGACGCTAAGGGAGTGATGACCATCGTTCAGGCTCCGAAGAACATAACCGCCCAGGCCCGATCTGCCAACGTTACCGAACCGGCCAAAAAGATTACTAAGCGTGAAGCTGCCGCTACAGCGAAGTCGGATAAGAGTGATGACAAGGCTAACATCGAGCCAGTAAGTACCACATTTCTATTCTCACTATACTAACTCCAAACCAAAATTTCAAAAATCCTAATCCACGTTTTGGCCTCTGCTAACGTTCACACCTAACCTATCTCATGATAACCTATTAGCTGAAATATGTTTTACCTGTACCATACTGCTTTGTACGTATCTTCGTTGTAAAGTTGACCAAATTGGACACAAGACCTAAACCAAGAATACCCTAAAGAACAACAACAACCTCTAAAACAAACACTAAAACAATACATTCTGACCATAAGCTTTGGCTTCGCTCACCAACAAAAAACCAACGAACTGGACTAAGTCTCACGTCGTTGAACTGTTGAAGAACAACCAGGCCCACACCTCAGTCACTTCAGCAGTTCAACGATGACCCACGCTTACGACCACAAAGCACTGTCTAAAAACTGCCTTGTTTACTTGTATTGTTTTAGCGTTTGTTGGGAGGTGGCCACGGTGGTGAAGGAGGAGGTGGAAAGAAAGTTGTTCCTACCTTTGGGGTGTCCTTTGGTCTACCGTATCCTTCGTACCCGTTGAACCCTTACGGGCCGAATCCCGCCGGGAATCCCTACTTTGGTTCCATTGGTGCTAATGGTCTTAACCTTGGGTTGGTCAACGTTAATCCTCTGTTTTCCTTCCAAGTCACGAAGGATGAGTACGGCGATAAGGTCGTGAAACCACTCGTCAACCTCCACGTGACACCCACTGAAAATATTGTTCATAAAGTGGGCCACTTGTTGTCTGCTAAAAAGCAAAACATCTTGCACGTTTTCAATCAGCACGATCACGTACACAACCACTATGGTTACCCTCCACCACCGCCTGTCTACCGCCCTCCCCATGGACCACCATTCGTTCATGGTTCACCGCCAGCCTTTGGACCAACTGGTCCAGAACTTATTTTCACAAAACCCCCGGGACCCGTCTTCAACGGTCCCGGACCTATCTATAACGGTCCAGGACATCTATATCCTCGTCCTGGTCCAGGACCAGCCTATCCTGGCCCTATCATAAACCGACCTCCCGGCCCTCCGTTCATCCCAAGTGGTCCTTCACAACCCCCATTCTATGGACCAAGACCTCCCTTCTACCGTGACGCAGCTTCCTCCTCCGACGTAGAGCTAGACTACAATCCCAGCGACATCGGAAGGGCTGCCAACGTATCCTTCCCTCAGCAGCAACCCCCGATCGGTAACTTCCAGTACCAATCGGTTTATCCCCAGAACCAACCCGACTCCCTCAATCAGAATAGAGTACACTATGGTAGACAGTATCAAAACTATCAAGATAGTAACGTAAGACTTCCACCTACTCAGAACATTCCAACACCAGCACCAGGACATTCCGAAGGTAGTAACACGGTTAGCTTCCCACGTAGTCGTCGATCCACCGACGTCCCGGCTCCGGACCATTTGGAACCCATCGTCAAGGAAATTGATTCACAGGCTGTACCTAGTGAACAGGTAGAGGTACAGGAAAAATCTATTTCAGCAGAGAAGGTAAGCGACTAATTTTAACCGCGAACAGTGCTGGTCTCATCAACATCCATAACCTTCCTAAATTACTAAAATGCGCCTCGACCAAAAAACACCAACCTACCTTTTCACCAACAGCGTCAAGCATACTTCGGAGCTCGTCCTCAACAGCAGCAGCAGCAGTGTCCAGCCCGCAGCGTTTGCTGCCGTCGTCCAGCTTACCGCCCGCCACAACAACCTACCCACGCCAACCTGGGCAAATGTGGCGTCCGCAACGCGCAAGGCATCAACGGTCGCATCAAGAACCCGGTCTACGTCGACGGTGACAGCGAGTTCGGTGAATACCCATGGCAGGTTGCCATCCTGAAGAAGGACCCCAAGGAATCGGTTTACGTCTGTGGAGGTACTTTGATCGACAATCAGTACATCATCACCGCGGCCCATTGTGTCAAAACGTAAGTTTCAAATGCATTGTCTTCTGGTTGATCCATCTAACTTCGCCTTCCTCCGACTAATTTCAGTTACAACGGCTTCGATCTCCGCGTTCGTCTCGGCGAATGGGACGTAAACCATGACGTTGAGTTCTATCCGTACATCGAACGGGATGTCATCTCCGTGCAGGTTCACCCCGAGTACTACGCTGGCACCCTGGACAACGATCTGGCCATTCTGAAGATGGACCGCCCGGTGGACTTCACCGGAACTCCACATATCTCCCCGGCTTGTCTGCCGGACAAGTTCACCGATTTCTCCGGACAGCGCTGCTGGACTACCGGCTGGGGTAAGGATGCCTTCGGCGATTACGGCAAGTACCAGAACATCCTCAAGGAGGTGGACGTCCCGATCGTGAACCACCACCAGTGCCAGAATCAACTCCGCCAGACTCGCCTCGGATATAGCTACAATCTGAACCCGGGCTTCATTTGCGCCGGTGGTGAGGAGGGTAAGGATGCCTGCAAGGGTGACGGAGGTGGCCCATTGGTGTGCGACCGCAACGGAAGCTGGCAAGTCGTTGGTATTGTATCGTGGGGTATTGGCTGCGGTAAGGCTAACGTGCCCGGAGTCTACGTGAAGGTTGCACACTACCTGGACTGGATCAACCAGGTTCGTGGGCGATTCTAAACCCAACGAGAAGTCAGACTTGGAATGTGCTAGGGGATGTAGTATTTATTGACGACTCATATTTATTGCGTAAGATGAGAGCAAGCGAGAACTTAACCAGTGATACTCGAAAGGATATAAAAAAGACGACTGTAGATAGAAATACAAAACAAAATAACCTTCAGCAACGTCGGCTGTGACGGGTGTCACGGCTTGTAACCACGTTTGCTGGAGTTAAAGTGTACGATGCTATGTAACAGCATTTCTTAAATGACCCAACTTTTTGTATGTAGTTTCCGTAGATTTGTAAAACTAGAAATCTAAGCGACGAATAAATTATTTTATTTATTCAAGTAATAAAAAACATATTTGACGTTTTATTATCCGAATCTCACGCTTAGACCTATTATATTTCGCTCACGGCAGAGTGCCTCCCTGAATACCTCTAGATGTCTTCCATCTGCGAGTGCTTGGCCTTGGCCTAGTCGTCCCTTCCTCCGCCCACTGTTATTGTAGTCACAACAGTACCGAATCGCCAGATGGTGGCTGTGAGTGTAGGCATCATCTACCCTCCAGTTCGAACTACTTGATGAGCCAGGACTACAGGAAGTAATGTTGATGATCGACTCCACTGCGTTCCGGTTAGGGCCTGTCCATAAACTACGTAGACGCTGAGCAGGAAGGGACGTGCTCTCGCCAAAGTCTGGGGTCCATACAAATTTCGAAAATTGAGTATGGACGAAATTCTACGAGGGGGGGAGGTAATCTGAGATTTCCAAAATTTAGTCTATTCATGTAGTTTATGGACAACGTCTTAAAGACACTTCTAGTACCGACGTTAGTCAGATCAACATGGAGCATAGCCAGAGGGCCTCTAGAGCGGCGTCGGTGGTGTAGTGGTAAGCGTGGTTGCCTCTCACCCCAGACGGTCTAGGTTCAATCCTAGTCGACGCCGTCGGTATTTCTGAGACAAAAATATCTGATCACGCCTTCCCTCGGATAGGAAGTAAAGCCGTAGGTCCCGGCCCATGTGTTGATGGGTTCGATATGTAGGGTGTCAGGTGTGTGTGGATGTCTCCCTGACCGTCCGTGTTTAGGCTTAGTACCAGAAATAGGCGGACGTTAAACTAGAGCTGATGCCGAACGGTGTCGGCTCGCCAGAAATAAGAAGAAGAAGAGGGCCTCTAGCAGGATCTTAGCCCACTGTGGTTTGTGAAACGGCTTCCCCATTCGACGGCCCAGGCAATGAAGTCACTCGTTATTAGCTTTTGCTTAACTTTCTGTAACAGCGGAAACTATAGTGCGGGACTTTTTGCTGTCAGATTCAGAAGCTAAAAGTTGTCAGTACAGCCGGGTCTGCCGGTCTATCCTACCATACCAACGAAGTTTTGAAGCTTTATACCCAGTTAACAAATTGGTATGTGTAAAAAATGATATGCGGATCTATATATAACATCTCCAAATCGTATATAATGCACGAAAAGCTTATATGCGTACCAAATTGGAGACCATATACAAACCAAATCAAGTATATTACAAACGCATAGATAATATTTCGCATGATATACGATTCAGTATGTTGTTAGAAAAAATATCCCAAATGACATAAATTACGACTTTTTATGCATTTCGAATTACGATCACATGTGCATTCAAGAGACGAACCAGCCAAGGGCTGAAAGTCTCTCTAATAAAGACAAATCAATCAATCAATCAACATGTGCATTCAAAGCAGTTATTCTTACGATTACTATTTTTCACAGAAAAAATATATTTCCCATGATTCTTGCTTGTGTCTTCCGCTGTCATCCTTATCACATAACAAACTATTGACATTTAGTTTGCATCGTGGTTTTACAAGTTGTTTATCACATCCAATATCTGGAATCAAAACCTGAACATCATGAGTGCCTGTCCCGCGAAGTCAACACAGCGTCAAATCTGAAAGATAGTTATGCTGGAAATTCACTCTACTATACTGCCGTTCTACGCATAGTTGTCCCATGTTATATGGGATTCCCATATAACATGGGACAATCGGGCGTATAACGGCAGTATATGCATAACAAATACTGCTCCGAGGTCAACAGGTCAACGACGTCTAAAAATAGATTACCAAAGTTCCTCTGCGACACCAAGTAGACTTGAAATATCAATCAAAGTAGTCGAGGGCCACTTTTCAAATCGTATTACAATGCGCGTCATTAATTTGCCAATTTAGTGATTTTTTTTCGAACATCCCAACGATGAAATGTGATTGAAAATAAACAACATTACAGCATGAGTATAGTCTATTTTACGAAACGACAACAGTGTTGATATTGATATTAACACTCACGGGCTTGGGCGCAACCTCCTGTCAAATTTTCATTCATGAAATGAGCGATCAGCTGATCCGAAACGTCTCGTGAAATGGATCATTTCATCAACAACAGTGATGCCGATTTGCAAAACACTTTAAAGTTGTTTATTTAAAAGTGCTAAATATTCAATGGTTTATGTTAAGATATTGAAGCTGAACGATTAATTTTTATTTAATCTAAGGCTATAAAAACGATTCAAAGAATGCAATATTGCAGGCATCATGATGATTAATCATATTGGCTGAAACAATAAACTGACAACTCTGATACAAACAGCGGCCACGTAAACAAACAGCGTAGTACAAGCGGCAAAGTTTTTTTTTGTGATCGTTCGAAAACTAGTTAAATCCACGTCAGAAAGGTAGGAATAAATTATATTTATCGCTAAATTGGTCAATCTATCGTTTAGTTTTCATTTCAGATGTATTCCGTTGTTCAACTCATCGAAAACAACAAATTCAAAGTGATGACTGTGCCGACGGGTTGGGTTAGAAAGGGTTTGCTGCGTTGGCCGAAACTCCCGAACATTAAGATCGAAGCCCTCCGTGTCACTGGCCAGGAGTATGACGGCCCTTAGAAGAAAATTGCGGTGATTGTTTTCAGAAAATTCAAAAACCTCCAAATGGCAGAAGAAGCGGCAGAAGAGCTTTCAAAACGGGAGGTGTCTGATGTGGACAACAAACGTAAGCGCCTCAAACCGGCCAAAAAGCCAAAATGTACAAACTCGAAAGACTACAATTTGATGGCCCAAGGTAAGCTATTGCACCAACCGAATCAAAGCAAAATCCTTAACAGCACATTTTTATTCTAGAATGTATCCGCAACAAAAAGACGGTTCTCTCGGAGGCAAATGGGAAACGAGCAGCAAAGCACGGAAAAAATCAAACGCAGCCTCAAGCCGCAGCATCTGCCAAACCCGAGGATTTTCCTGATGAGAATGTTTTGCCTGCACAACCGACACAAACATCGCAGACACTAACTACTATAGATAGTAGAGTAAACATAGATCCGCGGACATCGCTGAGTGAAATGTTTCAAGCGTGTGAATAGTATTTTTCAAGAGTGCGACGGATGAATATGACGTCAAGCGCTCCATTGGTGTTGTTGGAATCATGACGTCATGCTCGTTTGGATACAGATTTTGACAGTTCGTTTGGATACAACGGATTCATCATCACGGATCTATGTTTACTCTACTATCTATACTAACTACCAAGGCTGTACTATAGACACTATAGATTCCATAGACTCGCGGAGACGAAGATAACTGTAGCCAAACGAACTGTCAGTTCGTGTAGCCAAACGAGCATGACGTCACGATTTCAATAGCGACAATGGATTGCGTGACGTCATATTCGCTTGGTACACTCTAAATTCACGGTAAAACACACTAAAATCATATTGCTCAACCATGTCTCCGCGAGTCTATGGAATCTATAGTGTCTATAGGCTGTACGTGCTCAGCCACAGCGAAGCGCTCCGTTACAACATCCACCGAATGCTGCTGTACAGATTCAACCAAATAATGTTAGCTCTGCGGGATCAAATGCGCCTTGTACCTCTGATGCTGGTGCTGAAAGTGGGCATCCGAACGCTGGCCCTTCGTCGCATGCTGCTGGAACAACTATTCAACTGGTGCAGCCCGTTTCCGGTGAACATTCTGATCCTAACGATGTATTGCCGAACTCAGTGCAGTTTCCGGGATCATACATCCTAGCTCCGATGGACCCAGCTACAACAAGCACCAAAATATTGACAGGTATTTGTTGCAATATGTATTAGTTTTGGTAGAGACATTCAGTAGTATGGGGGCATCCATAAAGGACGACAAGTCACATTTGAGAATTTTCAACCACCCACAGACACCTCCCCTTTGTATTACTAAACTTTATACATTGTTTGACATGCAATCACAAGCCTTACCTCTCCCCCTCCTAGGATTGTAACGTATTTTATGGATGCCCACCAAGTTACGAAAGGTTCTTGCTCATGGATTATCGGGAATCGGTTACAGACCTTTCCCAGATACCCGCTTGCTAATGTTGTGTGTTTTATTTTCATCAGTTTGGTTCTACTTCTGTAGCTTAAGTGTTCCAGTTATCGCCATAGTGATTTCCTTTTTTATCATACCGGATATTTGGAAAGTTTTAAAGTTTTGCATCAGTTGGCGAGTTTAAAATTAAGATACACGCAGAGAAAAAAATTGTAAACACAATTAAATTCTAGTTCAAATCAACCGATTTTTCAGTTTACTATAGCGACAAATTGATTTCTAGTTTAAACTGAATTGTTGGATTGTTTGATAATACAAATATTTTCATTTGACGAAATTTTTGACAGTTTGTTAGAACAAACTAAGATTTGGTAGTTTCAACATAAAATAACAGATTGTTTCAAACGACTGCTCTTTTGTGCCTAACAAAGCCGGAATGTGATTGTGTTGGTGACGGCAGCTCCTGCAGCAGCTCGGAAATCTATTTTTAGACACTCGGCAAGCGGATGGAAAGAAGAACGGTTAAAAAAGACAAAAAGGCGAAACCGACCAACTTTTTGTGGATGCTGTCTTGGGTACCTGCGCGTTATCCATCACGGCCAAAACCGCACTTGGAAGTTGGGTTGATGGATGTGCTACACTTTCCTCGTGGTGGCGATGTTGGGGTAAGAATTTTTAAGATGTTTGAGTGTTTCCGGGCCATGTTTGTGGTCCCCATTTTGTAGAATCAAATGAAGTTTTTAACGTTATATGAAATGATGGAAGTTCGTTGTTTTGATCAATAAACTCCAAGTTAGAGCAAAGAAATATAACTTTGGAATAAGTAAATGCTTTGTTTGAAAATCAACCATGCGTTTTATTGTTTTAAACCAGTCTCGTTTTTCTGCGTGTAGAGTAAAAATGTTGCTAACAAATATAAAAGTTCAAAGTTCGAAATCGTTCCAAATACACACTATGGCCAAATAAGGAACCACTACGGCCATAACTAGTACACTTACCCTACTGACATATTCAGCATTGATCTATTCTTTCAAATTTACGTGACGCATCGTTTGTCTCTACGGTAGCGAATTTATTGAATGTTTGATTTATAACTTTTGTCTTGACAGGCTTGTCTCCAACACAATCCATTCATATTGAATCAGGATGATGTCATGTACTACGCACCTGCATTTGAGAACGATTCCATGGCCAATATCCAAATCTCAGGTATGTATTGTTTTTCAAATACAGCGATCATTCCCTAACTGGAATATGTTTTCATTCCATTTCACATACATTTGACCGCCAAACAGTAAACATGAGACGAGAAAACACATTGATGCGAATATATTTGGGTGTTAGCATCCTGACCGATTCAACCAAATTTTTTTGTCAATTTTAATTGTCCTAAATACTCCAAATTAACATTTTATTAAAATCTGCATTTGGTACGGTCAGGACGTTAACAGTGAACACCCAAAATGACGTTTTATTAAAATTTGTCTCCTTACACTGAAATAAATTTTGTTGCCGTTTCCACCGAATCCATGGTAGAATTAAGAACTGTACCAACAATTTTCAACTGAATGCAAAATTCTGTTAATTGTACTGAAACATTGTCAATATTACCATGCGTGTATTCAGTTCGCATCGTACTCTTGTGCTGTGCGGACGTAAGCTCTCTCTGCTGCAGGAAGTTTTACTACCTAAAGCAATTCAACAGTACTTCTCAGTACTACCCACAATAGCACTTTTCAGCGCTAAATTTATACCTACTGATTCCTTTTCGATCCTTGCCTGGACCCGTGCCTTCGATTATTCGTTGGACCCGTTTACGGAAGTCAAATTCCGTGAAACGGTGGTAATCCTACTTGGACACCGATTAGGGAAAAAACCTCCTGGAAGGTCGCTTCTAATTGAATCATGGTTGCATCATCGAACAAAAGGAAGGGTGAATCCTTGAATTCACCGCTTCCTTCCAAAAAAGTCGGTTTCAAAACTGTCGCTAAACGCGGCAAATTTAGAAGGAAAGGGGAACTTTCAGCTTCTCCGCTTCCTTCTACTAAAACAATTGTTTCGGATGAAAATTTCGTTGAAATGAGTAATCCTTATGAAACGCTGAACAATTTTTCGGAACAGCAAATTAAGGATGCCTCTAGACCAGGTACTTCAATTTCTGCTAAAAAACAACGGGTGCCGCCAATCGTGGTCAGCGTCTGTGAATTTGCTGGTTTTAGGCAGGAGATCTTGAACTCCATAATGGGAATCAAGGTTTCCTTCCAAATTGCCAGGAAAGGAGACTGCCGCGTATTGCCGGAAACCCTGAAAGATCGGGATCTTCTTCTCAAGTACCTTACTGAGAAGAAGCATAAATTTTTCACATACGACGACAGGTCTGCACGCTTGTTCAAAGTCGTATTAAAAGGTCTCTCTAGTGATGACAAATCACCTGATGAGATCAAAACTGAACTCAACTTATTACTTGGATTCACTCCAGTCCAAGTAATAAAAATGAAAAAGAGAACCCGCTCTGAGAATCCTCGGCAGGGTATCTCTCAAGAATTTTATTTAGTTCACTTCAACAAAAGTGATCTACATAACTTGAAATATTTGGAAAAGGCGAAGAAAATGTTTCTTGTCCAAGTGACATGGGAACATTTTCGTAAGCCTGGGGGAAATTTCCAGAACCCAACTCAGTGCCGTCAGTGCCAAGGTTGGGGGCACGGAACGAAACATTGCCACATGGATGCTAAATGCATGATTTGTGGAGGTTCTTCTCACGCCAAGGACAACTGTCCGGTAAGGGAAGATACCAGGAAGTTTAAATGTATGAATTGCAGTGGCAACCATAAGTCAAACTTTTGGGATTGCCCTATCCGCAAAAAAGTTGTCGAATCACGTGCCCGGCAGATGAATGGGAACGCTAGTCGTACCCGAAACTCTGCAGGTAGAATTTCTAACAACACAAATTCTTCCATCAACGATCGGTTGAATAATTTTCATACCGCTCGTACCTATTCGCCGGAGGTAGTTAACCACCAAACAAACCTTCGAGCGAATAATCTACCCCCCAGCAGTGGAGTGAGTAATATTTCTAATTTTGTTCAAACGAATCGAGCTACCTATGCCCATGTGGCTGCGGGTAAGCAAAATTCAAATAATTCCTATCACCAAACATCAAATTCGGAAAATGCACGTGATTCAGGCATGTCTGCTTCCGATTTTGACTTTTTATCTGAACAATTGCAACAAATGATTGATGCAATGTTCAAAACTCAAACTATGGCTGAAGCAGTCCAAGTTGGAGTTAAATTTACAAATAAAATAGTAATTGGATTACGTTTTGGTAATGGATCCAAATAAATTTTTGAACATTTTAAATTGGAATGCTCGTTCTCTAAATGGCAAAGAGGATGAACTATTCCATTTTTTAACAGTTAATATTGTGCATATTGCAGTTATTACTGAAACTTATCTAAAACCTGGGTCTTCAATCAAACGAAACCCAAACTATTTTACAGTCGACTCTCCACATGTCGATGTTCTACATCTCGATATCTCTCCCCATCTCGATGGATTGGTCGGTCCCTTCAATCTGCATACATTTTACCTCTCTACATGTCGATATCTCCTTATCTCGATATCTCCTCATCTCGATGCGATCTGATTCGTTTTTGTTCTAGGTTTGCTCTCCATATGTCGATATGTCCATAATATCAGGTTACTAGATCTCGTTTCGTAGGTGCAAAACATTCTGGGAATGCAACGTGACATCTGTTTGTTGACGGTTTTTCTTAGTTACGGAGGGTTTTTCAATCTAGTGTGCACTAAAAATTGGTTCTTCACTTCGATCTCTCCTTATCTCGATGGTCCCTTCAATATCGAGATGTAGAGAGTCGACTGTATTTATAGAAATGATCGCCTAGATGGAGCATGTGGTGGAGTTGCTATCATCGTTGACAGGCGCATCAAGCACCAAATTTTTTCATCATTCGAAACCAAAGTTTTTGAAACTTTGGGTGTTTCTGTTGAAACAAACTTTGGTAAACATACTTTCATTGCGGCCTACTTGCCTTTTCAATGCACTGGCCAGCAAATAGATTTTCTTAAATCTGATTTGCGAAAATTAACTCGCAACAGGTCCAAATTTTTCATAATTGGTGATTTTAATGCGAAACACCGTTCGTGGAATAATCTTCAGTCCAATTCAAACGGCAGGATTTTATTTGATCAGTGCTCTTCAGGATATTTTTCTATTCTATATCCCGATAGCCCCACTTGTTTTTCTTCTGCTAGAAATCCCTCAACAATTGATTTGGTCTTAACTGACTCAAGTCAGCATTGTAGCCAATTGATTACTCATGCTGACTTTGATTCTGACCATCTTCCTGCAGCATTTCAAATTTCCCATGAAGCGATTTTTAATCCCATCAGCTCTACTTTCAATTATCACAGAGCTGACTGGGATACATATAAAACATACATCGATAGCCATTTAGATGTTAATGTTTCATTGGAAACACATTTTGATATTGACAATGCCCTTGAAACTTTGACTAGTACTATAGTCGAAGCTAGGAGCGCATCAATACTAAAGTGTGAAGTCAAATTCGACTCAGTTATTATTGACGACGATCTGAAACTTCTGATCCGTCTTGAAACGTGAGAAGAAGACAATTCCAACGAACTCGAGATCCTGCGTTGAAAGTAATCTGGCAGGATCTTCAGAAGGAAATCAAAAAACGTTTCACAGAATTGAGAAACAAAAATTTTGCAAATAAAGTTTCTCAATTAAACCCCGGCTCCAAGCCGTTTTGGAAATTGACAAAAAATTTGAAAAAACCTCAGAAGCCTATTCCTGCGCTGAAAGAGGATAACAAAATATTATTAACTAATTCTGAAAAAGCACAAAAACTTGCCAAACAGTTTGAAAGTGCGCATAATTTCAGTATAGGTCTCACTAGTCCTATAGAACATCAGGTTGCCCACGAATTCGAAAACATTCTCAATCATGAGAACATTTTCGACAATTCATTGGGCACTGATTTAGACGAAGTGAGATCTATTATAAAGAAGTTTAAGAATATGAAAGCTCCGGGTGATGACGGATTTTTCTATATTCTCATCAAAAAACTTCCAGAAAGTTGCTTATCATTTTTGGTTAATATATTTAACAAATGTTTTCAGTTAGCATATTTTCCTGAAAAATGGAAAAATGCTAAAGTTGTTCCAATTTTGAAGCCTGACAAAAATCCTGCCGAAGCTTCTAGTTATCGTCCAATTAGCTTACTGTCATCTATCAGTAAACTTTTTGAAAAACTTATTTTAAATAGAATGATGATTCATATTGATGAAAATTATATTTTTTGCCAATGAGCAGTTCGGATTCCGCCATGGTCATTCGACTACTCATCAACTTTTACGGGTAACGAATTTCATTCGTTCCAATAAATCTGAAGGTTACTCCACTGGTGTAGCACTTCTTGACATAGAAAAAGCATTCGATAGTGTTTGGCACGAAGGCTTGATCGTAAAATTGAAACGTTTTAATTTTCCACTATATATTATTAAAATTATTCAAAACTATTTATCGGATCGAACACTTCAGGTAAATTATCAAAATTCCAAGTCAGATAGATTACCTGTAAGAGCTGGTGTTCCACAAGGCAGCATACTGGGACCAATCTTATACAATATTTTTACCTCCGACTTACCTGATTTGCCACAGGGATGTCAAAAATCGTTATTTGCAGATGACACAGGAATCTCAGCCAAGGGGCGAAGTTTGCGTGTCATTTGTAGTAGATTGCAAAAAAGTTTAGATATTTTTTCTTCTTATTTGCAAAAATGGAAGATTTCTCCAAATGCTTCCAAAACTCAACTTATCATATTCCCACATAAGCCAAGAGCTCTTTATTTGAAACCCTCAAGTAGACATGTTGTCACTATGGGGGGAACTCCAATAAATTGGTCGGAAGAAGTTAAGTATCTAGGGCTCTTACTAGATAAAAACTTAACTTTTAAAAACCACATAGAAAATATTCAAACTAAGTGCAATAAATACATTAAGTGTTTATACCCACTTATTAATAGAAAATCAAAACTTTGTCGCAAAAACAAATTTTTGATTTATAAACAAATTTTCAGACCGGCCATGTTGTACGCTGTCCCAATATGGTCGAGCTGTTGCAACACCAGAAAGAAGCAACTTCAGAGGATTCAAAATAAAATTTTGAAAATGATTCTGAAGTTGCCTCCCTGGTATAGCACTAATGAGTTGCATCAAATTTCTAATATTGAAACATTGGAACAGATGTCAACTAAAATCATTGCCAACTTTCGTCAAAAATCGTTGCAGTCTTCTATTGCTACGATTAGCTCTTTGTATAATTAGTTTAAGTTAGGTTAGGGTTGGGATAAGTTGAAAAAAATGTATTTCTGACACGCAGGTGACAAATAAAGCCTGCATAAAATCTTAACTGCTACAGCAAATGAAATGTAATATGTTATTAATTAATATTGATAATAGCTTAAATTTATTTCACAAAATAAGGATGATAGTGTGTTATAATACACAGAACACCTAGATTAAGTTGAAGAATGTAAAAATTGATTGAGATACTAATAAAGATTATTAAAAATAAATAAATAAATAAATAAATAAAAATAAAATAAAAAAAACCATGCGTGTATTACTGTTGACTAAAAACATTCTTGGTTCTACTATTTGGGCATTGTAATTTCGACCATGTAGACTTGAATGTTGCGCGTCTTAGATAAACATGGTCAAAAATACAATGTCAAAATAGTAACATCAAGAATGTTTTTAGTCAATGGTACTTCACGCATGGTAATATTGACAATGTTTCAGTACAATTAACAGAATTTTGCATTCGGTTGAAAATTGTTGGTGTTACCGCCGTAAGATAGATTCGGAATCGAATTTAATCGCAGAGAAAGAAACACGTTTACTTCACTTGACCGTTTATTTACCTTCTAACTTTTCCCTCTCCCTTGTTCCTCTTCCCTCCTCTGCTTTCCATACAGGGCTGCCAGTATATTTATTCATCAATATAACATCCCCCCTTTTCTGTCGATTAATAGTTTACTCAGGTTTATCCCAACTTTTAGTTCAATTCATAGTCCTCAAAACGAAGCGGACGCTTCACTTCTCTTTTTGGTCTCCCACATCCATTCGCTTGCATACTTGTACCAGAGACAGATGCCGGAGTACTAGACGAAATTCTGGTTGTCGACGACGGCGTAATCCACTCCGCATCAGAGGTTTCGTCCTGCACTCGAGATCCTTCGATTTCTTCACAGTCAGGCAGTTTCTTCAAATGCGACGAGTTTCTTCGGTATTGTTTCCCTTCAGCAGTCTCCACTACAACATTGTTTCCGGCTTTGGAACGTACTGTGACCGGTTCCGGATGAAACATCGCCGATAGTTTGTTCTGTGGCACCAAATTACGCATCAGCACTCGATCGTTCGGTTGTAATTCAATACTGGTTCGATTGTTGGCGTCATAATAAGTCTTGGCTGCGTGCTTATAGATCCAATCTCGATCCCTGGTTTTACCGTCTGTGACATTTTCACTCGGCGTGAGCTGCGGTATCCAATCGCGGAACTTTCTCCCAAACAGAACTTCAGCAGGAGAGCGCCCTGTTGCCGGATGCTGTACCATCGAATACACATAATTTGCTTCCTCAAGATCAATTTTCCAGTCAGACTTATTGATTTCAGCGATTCTCAGGATTTTCAGAATCGACCTGTTCTGACGCTCGACATCTCCATTGGCCTGTGGCCAATAAGGAGTAGTACCCGCATAGAAAATAACAATTTGACTTGTACTTCAAACAATAAATCACTTCTTACTGTTGAAGTTAGTCTACAACATGTTGTTGTTTTTAGGTTGAACAATGAGGAACCTGTAACTCTGAAATATAAGTTACTGTTTCTATGGGTCATATCAAAATGTGCCAATTTGTCATAATATCCACACATTGCTGAATGATAAGGAAACATAAACTCGTGAGAAATAGTCGCAGAATAGATTCACTTCTTGTCATAAGGTTTATGTTCATGGTAGCGAAACATACTAACACCAGCACATTTTACTATATACTACTACTCCCTAACAATATGGCAAAGAGTTCTGCGCATTGGTATTTGTAAGCAACCGTGTATGAACATTTTTCGTCGTGCCGCTGCAGTGCAACTGCCAGAACTTGTTTTGTTTGGCAAGGAAAATTAAAGTTTTAGTTTCTTCCTTAGCATTCAATCGGATCTCGGTAAGTAATTCACTTTATTATTAAAACGAAGCAACTAATAATTTCTTTGTCTTCAACTGTGCTTTTTCAGCATCCCAATTTTGTAATACAGAGATAGCTGGTTGGCGTCTGCTGCATCCTTAACATCTGCGCATCTGCGACTACACTATTCGCAACTGCGTTGTAGAAATACTCGGTAAGTTATTCGCCATTCTTGCCATTTATTTGTTCGTATTTTCAATATTCTCTTTCATATTTGTAGCAATTATTGTCCCACGAAATAATATCAGTCCGCCAAGTGTTTTTCCAGCCAGAATAAAGAATCATCCGTACCGGTTGAGGTTAAAACCAGCGAAACTTGTCGTTCTATCGAGTGTGACATGGACAATGAAACCTGTAACGGTGACTCCTGTAAAGAAGAACCAGGAATCCCACGATGACTGACTACGACCTCGAATGACTACGGAAGCCACTCCCGTAACGACTGCGGCTATGGTTGGGGCTGGCCAGAAGCGGAAGGCTAGTGGACACAAAAACGACGATGAAGACGATGCTGATGCTGATTAGGAAAAGGAAGTGCAGTAACCCCCAGCCGAAAACGGAAATTATGACTATTCTGGGGATTACTTAGTGAAGACTGGCGTTTGTTTGAGCTTGTTTCTGGTGGTGGTTTGCACAAAATGCACAAGCCGTAAAATGTATCATTCAATTGTTAGTCAATTAGTTTTTAGAATACAATCTCAGTGAATAGAATAAGAAACACGGGAAAGAAGATTAAAAATAATTCGATGCACATACATATATTTTTCTAATATGGTATTTACGAATAACTGCTTTTGCAAGTTAACAATTTGCATTACAATTTACAACGAGCATTAGCATTTTTCTACATTTAATTTTGGTGAATTAGGCATGTTTTGTTGTCAATTTATATGCAAATTGTTAACTTGCTGAAGCAGTTATTCGAAAATATCTATGGATACATTTTAAACCATTATTGTTGAACAATATTTGAACAATGGGGCATGCTATCCATTGCAATTTATCGCACATACATGCACAACTTCGTAGAGAGTTATCAATTTCAAACAAACTTATGATTCAACTGCATTCTAACAATATGACTTACTATAATTGTCTCGAAAAACAAACTGTATAGCTACAATCTGGCAAATTGTTTTGCGAAAATTTTGTTCGGGAAAATCGCTGATTTTTTATTGTAACCTAACTTAACAGCCTATTCGTCATATTGTTATTTGGCCCATTATAATTTGCCAAATGGTATGTTACAATGTATTGACACTACCACATGTAGTGATGGTGGATAACATGCGATATTGTTCAAATATAATTGCAAAATGTTGTGGATAATATGCGAGATAGTACGCTTACAGTTTATGACTATGCGGGCAGTGACGAACTCTATGGACAAATTGTAGCGTTGCAAGCTCAGGAGCATATGTTGGAGACGCCGTGGAGCCGACAGAAGTGGTTTGTTGAAGATGCTGATCAACGGCTTATGATCCGTTCTCACTTTGACCTTCGGGTTTCCAACGATCAACTGGTCGAATCGGCAACAGCCGAACACAATGAATTACCTACATCGGCTGTTTTCCTACTCTCCGCATCGGCCAATGTGGCGCTAGCTTCTATGCGCGAAAAATCGCTAAAAGTAAATCGCAAAAATATTGTATGGCGAATAGGGTATATGTACCATTCCTTGGCCTAATTTGCAAGCCGCATTGACAATTTTGACCATAACTCATGAAATCATAGCACTAGAAATAATATGTTGACTCTATTACACACTCTAGGTAATGCATGTTTCCCCAATGAACTACCCGCTTTGCGCGCAGCCACAGTTGATCAGCAGGAGTAAATCAATTTAATTTTGTATGGCGAAATGCATCTAAACTTGAATTACTTGAAATACAAAGCTTTTCCCGAAAAAATATTTGGTAGGCTTAATAGTGGTCACCATTGTGCACAACCACTACCAAATATTTTTTCGAATAATGTGTTCCACTTTGAAGAATTTGCCATTAGATGGTATTCGCCATACAATATTTTTGCAATTTACTTTTAGCGATTTTTCGCGCGTAGAAGCTAGCGCCACATTGGTCGATGCAGAGAGTAGGAAAACAGCCGATGTAGTTAATTCATTGAAAGTAAACTAACGTAAATATTCAAGAATTTACTTTATTAAGATGAAAAGACTCGATGCGATGGTATGCAACGTTGGTCTATGGTACAAAAATTGGCCTATTAGTGGATACAATGTTGGCCTATTGCTTTCCATGCACTAGAACCACTCATTATCTCATTTTTTCAATATTTCTGCTGAAGTATTATCTCTGTTTGTTCACCAATCTTACATTTTTGGAGCCAAATTTTCAAAAAACTGTAAATAAATTACTTAAGCTTAAGTTCTTTCTTAATTTATTAACGAAAACAACGCAACCCTATTATTGTGTTATATTTTTACAGTCACCGTACACAAAATCTTTCTTCCTGTTCGTTCTTTCTGGTTCTTACGCAAGCAATGTTGTTGACGTCACTTTATCGGTGTTGTTGACGTCACTTTACTGATGGGCCAAGATTTGGGTACATAGTGAAAAAAATGTCCTCAATATTCGGCCCACATTCAACTTGTAAAATATTTATTATTCGTTGAAAACAAATATACAAGTTAAAAATAGCGTCTTTGACCGTCGCATCAAATGTTCAGTTATTGAAAAGTCAGTTCGAAATGTTCCAGAATCATGCCATTTATGATCATGTGTATAGACTACCCACTAAGCCGAAGAATCATGGCGTCTACAAAAGCTAAACAAAGTGACATTTTCATTCATTTTTAATGCTCAAAAGTGCTTAAATTGAAACGAATTGTTACAGTTGTTTGCCGCATAGCTTTTCCGATATCCAATTATGCGTGTTTGTTTGAGTTTTTGGTTAACGTTGAGATAGGCCGAACGAGGGGGCTATGCCAACGAAGCATCCCGATACCCTACCATCTAAAAGCAAATTCTTCAAAGTGGAACACATTATTCGAAAAAATATTTGGTAGTGGTTGTGCACAATGGTAACCACTATTAAGCCTACCAAATATTTTTTCGGGAAAAGCTTTGTATTTCAAGTAATTCAAGTTTAGATGCATTTCACCATACAAAATTAAATTGATTTACTTCTGCTGATCAACTGTGGCTGCGCGCAAAGCGGGTAGTCCATTGCGAGCAGCTCTTTTTCTATCTGAGCATAGTTCTTTTCGGCGGCCGACAATGTTCGCGAGGCGTATCCGATCACACCTCCGTCCTGGAATACTGCAACCCCCAGGCCAGAGCAACTCGCATCGCATTCCATCACCAACGGCTTAGAGACATCATAGTATTTTAACGTACCGATGTCTGCTACCACTGATTTTACAGTTTGAAACTCCTTCTCCTCTGAAGAACTTCATTGCCACGCAACTGTTTCACAGATTAGCTTGCGTAGGTTTGTCAGATTGGCACTAAGGTTCGGAATGTAAAGACTTAGGTAATTAACCATGTCTACAAAACGATGAACCTCTTTCCTAATCGCTGAAATCTTCTCTTCGTCGGGTCGCAAACCATGATCAGTCAACACATGACCATAGAATTTGACGGATGTCTGGCAAAGTTTCAGTTTCGATCGATTTAGTTTGACATTGTTTTCGTCCAAACGTCGAAGAAGTTCACGAAGACAAACGTTATGGTTCCTTAAAGCCTCCTCAAGAGTGTCTCCAACGCCGTATATGAGCAAATCGTCAGCCAAACATTCCACGCCTTTTAGATCTTGTATTATTTGCTGCAGTTTCAATTGGAAAATCTCGGGAGCCGAAGCGATCCCGAATGGTAGGCGTAACCAACGATATCTCCCAAATGGGGTCCAGAAGGTCGTTAGCTTGCTGCTGGGCTTATCCAAAACGACGTGCCAGAACCCTTTTTTGGTATCGACGGTCGAAAATACTTTGGCCTTACCCAGTTCAGGCAAAATTTCGTCAAGAGTTGTGAACTGGAGGCGCGGACGTTTCAAGGCTTTGTTCAAGTGTACTGGGTCTATGCAAATACGAATGCCTGATCCAGATCCCGGCCGCTGCACAATAACCAGGTTACTAACCCAATCGGTATGATTAGGTTCTTTAACGATGATTCCATCCCTTTCCAGTGATTCTAATTCTTCTTTTAGCTTACCTCGCATTGCTATGGGAACCCTTCTCGGCGGTTGGACGGAAGACGGAACACTGTTGTCGATTTCCAGCGTAACGGTACCCGGAAATTTTCCATACCCGGCGAACAGATTTGGATGCTCCTTGACGATCTTCTGTGCTTCAACCCGATAAACACTCAGCAGATCTTCCGTTGATGACGAAGCCGGTAGCGGTTCTTTGGGTTCATAAAATTCTACCGCTTCGCAGAACTTCACTAAACCCAGTTCACGAGACGCTCTGGCTGACAGCAAAGGACGATGGTCGACATCCACCACCTGCAATACTAGGCGGTATTTTTGTCCCAGTCGTCGGCACGGTACTTTCACTTGCCCCAACACTTTTATTGGATTTCCACCGAAACTTTGCAGTCGGAACGAAGAGGGTAACAACGATGGATCACTATCACCACTGAGTTCCACCAGGCTGTTATACCCGATCAAACTGGTATTCGCGCCAGTGTTCACATCACACAATACCGTCTTCCATTTGGTGGAGAACTTAAGGTCCACTTCAGCCATAACGTTTCCTCCGTGGTTCGAACACAGAGAACAGACATCCAAGTCCAGTTCCGATACTGTGTAAGGAATTTAACGGCCATTTGAAATCGGCAACACAAGTGGCAATAGCGTGGCGCTGCAATCGGTTAGTTTCCCATACAAATTTAATTCACCACTTGAAATATTTCAATTCACCACTGACTGTGGCAATATGGTGTTTGGTGGCGTTAGTGTTGTCATCGTATATTGGTTTGCAACCTTACTCAAGTAAAGATTCAAATCCTTACACAACTTTCCGAATGAAATTTGTTCTAGCCTGGATGTCTGTTCTCTGTGGTTCGAATAGTCAAAAATTTTCCCGATTTCGTATTCCTCACTTTCACTTGACGATGACTCGGTTTCTGACGATTCTTCCTCCGCTGAACTTTCTTCTCTCACTTCTTTGATTCGACGTCCCGATTTGCGACATTTTGATTTTCCGCCAGCTCGGCAAACTTTTTCAAAATGATTCTTACCCTTACAGCGATGACACTTCTTCCCAAAGGCAGGGCACTCCCCTTTAACGAATTCATGATAGTCACCACAGAATTTGCATCGCTGGGTTTTTGCACTTTTTTTCCTCTTTCTCACTTTATTCACTTCCGCTCCAGAAACAGATGCACCGAGATCCTGCGATCGCCTGGCAGTTATCTCCTCTGCACGGCACAAATCGACAACCTTTGACAACGTGATGTCAGCCATTGTTAACATTTTGGTTCGCAAATGTTACCATTTATTTGCGGTAACCACCTTATACGCGATCAGTTCGTTTTCCAGAGTTGCTAGCTTCGCTGACTTTGCCATGACCTTGAGCCGCGTCACGAAATCATCAATAGTAAGGAATCAAAGCTTGTTTTTCTCAGAGATGGCGCCACCACATTAAAAGTAAAATCATTTTTCTTGTATGGACAAATCGCTGGCTTGCACTTGTTCCGCATCGCAGCGATTTGTGCCTTGGTGCAAAAAGTTGCAAATTAGAAACAAAATCATTATCCCTACGCGTTTCTTCTGGATTCATTGCAGCAACAGAGAATTGATTACATCACCATACAAATTTCAAGTTGTTTACTTCTTTTTTTCTGACTGGCAATTTGCACCCGTGTTGCGCATGATGTTTCGAGTGGATAGGTGCCAGGCGGCGCCGCTGTATATGTGAAAAACACATGGAACACGAGCGCCATCTATGATTCCGTAGCGCAAGCTTTTCTGCTTGTTTACACTGTTATCACGTTTACCGCATTTATCAGAAAAGCGCCACTATCGGCACTTTAGCAAAACCGCAGCTGCTCGCTTCCTATTGGCTCACGCGATGCTTGGACTGCCGAAAAGAAGTCCAAACGGTCAACAATCACGTTTCGAGTCGGCACGACCTTGGATTTGATGGCTGCCAAAGCCGCTTGCGGGTTTGCCTTCTCCGCCGCAGTGAACTCGAAATTAAAATATTTCTTCCTTGCTGCTTCTCCTATGAGGGTCAACAGGAAGCTGACCTTTTGTGGATCTTCCGCTTGAGGCCAACGATCCATCCCAATGGCAAGCAAGCAGCTGCGTTTATGCTAAAGTGTCGGTAGAGGCGCTTTTCTGAAAAATGCGGTAAACGTTATAACAGTGTAAACAAGCAGAAAAGTTTGCGCTACGGAATCATAGATGGCGCTCGCGTTCCATGTATTTTTCACATATACAGCGGCGCCGCCCGGCAGCTATCCACTCGAAACATCATGCACAACACGGGTGGAAAATGCCAGTCAGGAAAAATGAGGTAAACAGCTTGAAATTTGTATGGTGGTGCAATAAATTCTCTATTACTGCAATGAATCCGGAAGAATCGCATAGGGAGAATGATTTTGTTTCTAATTTGCAACCTTTTACCCCAGGGTACAAATCGCTGCGATGCGGAACAAGTGCAAGCCAGCGATTTGTCCATACAAGAAAAATGATTTTACCTCAAATGTAGTGGTGCCATCTCTGAGAAAAACAAGCTTTGATTTCCTCCTATAGTAAGAAATCAAAGCTTGTTTTTCTCAGAGATGGCGCCACCACATTAGAAGTAAAATCATTTTTCTTGTATGGACAAATCACTGGCTTGCACTCGTTCCGCATCGCAGCGATTTGTGCCTTGGGGCAAAACGTTGAAAATTAGAAACAAAATCATTATCCCTACGCGTTTCTTCTGGATTCATTGCAGTAACAGAGAATGGACTACCCGCTTTGCGCGCAGCCACAGTTGATCAGCAGGAGTAAATCAATTTAATTTTGTATGGCGAAAAGCATCTAAACTTGAAATACTTGAAATACAAAGCTTTTCCCGAAAAAATATTTGGTACACGCAGAAAAATGGCGCTTGTTTAAAACAATAAAACGCATGGTTGATTTTCAAACTGAGAATTTAATTATTCCAAAGTTGTATTTAATGGACTACCCGCTTTGCGCGCAGCCACAGTTGATCAGCAGGAGTAAATCAATTTAATTTTGTATGGCGAAATGCATCTAAACTTGAATTACTTGAAATACAAAGCTTTTCCCGAAAAAATATTTGGTAGGCTTAATAGTGGTCACCATTGTGCACAACCACTACCAAATATTTTTTCGAATAATGTGTTCCACTTTGAAGAATTTGCCTTTAGATGGTATTCGCCATACAATATTTTTGCGATTTACTTTTAGCGATTTTTCGCGCATAGAAGCTAGCGCCACATTGGTCGATGCGGAGAGTAGGAAAACAGCCGATGTAGGTAATTCATTGTTTCATTCAGAGTTTATTGATAAAAACAACCGATTACCATCATTTCATATAATGTCAAAAATTTCATTTGTTTTAACAAAATAAAAACCAAAAACATGGTCCGAAAGCACTCACACATCTATAAAATGCTTACCCCAACATCGCCACAGCGAAGAAGGTGCAGCAAATCCATCACGCCAACTTCCAAGTGCAGCTTTGGCCGTGATGGATAACGCGCAGGTACTCACGACAGCATCGACAAAAAGTGTGTGAAGAATTAGCAATAAGTTAAAATTCACAAATACAAAGAAATTAAAAAAAAAAAAAAAAAAAATCGACAAAAAGTTGATCGGTTTCGCCTTTTTTGTCTTTTTCTAGTCGTTCTCCTCGCCATCCGCTTACCGACGATCTAAAAATAGATTTCCGAGCTGCCGCAGTTGCTGCCGTCACAAAACAATCACATTCCGGGTTTGTTAGTGGCAAAAGTGCTGTCGTTTGAATCAATCAATTATTTCATGTTTAAAAAACCATATCTCTGTTTATTTTAACAAACTGTCAAAAATTTCGACAAATGAAAATAGTTGTATTATCAAACAAATGGAACAGTTCAGTTTAAACTAGAAATCAGTTTGTCGCTATAGTAAACTGAAAAATCGGTTGATTTGAACTAGAATTTAATTGTGTTTACAATTTATTTTTCTGCGTGTAGGCTTAATAGTGGTCACCATTGTGCACAACCACTACCAAATATTTTTTCGAATAATGTGTTCCACTTTGAAGAATTTGCTTTTAGATGGTATTCGCCATACAATATTTTTGCGATTTACTTTTAGCGATTTTTCGCGCATAGAAGCTAGCGCCACATTGGTCGATGCGGTGAGTAGGAAAACAGCCGATGTAGTTAATTCATTGATTACATCACCATACAAATTTCAAGTTGTTTACTTCTTTTTTTCTGACTGGCATTTTTCACCCGTGTTGCGCATGATGTTTCGAGTGGATAGGTGCCAGGCGGCGCCGCTGTATATGTGAAAAACACATGGAACACGAGCGCTGTCTATGATTCCGTAGCGTAAACTTTTCTGCTTGTTTACACTGTTATCACGTTTACCGCATTTATCAGAAAAGCGCCACTACCCTCAATGCGACTGGTCTAAAAAAATCAAGCCCGTCAAGCTCGAAAATTTCGAAATTTGCCTTTCAGTCACGTGAGAGAAAGAGAGAATGAATGTTGAAGTAATTTCAACATTTATTCTCTCTTTCTATTCATCTCATCCCTTCTATAAATTCGAACTGGCGGCGCGCTAGCTTGATAGGTCAGTCGTCTGATGACATCACAAAAAAAAACAAAGATCGTCGTCGCGTGTGTGATGCGTGTTTGTCCGTCGTCGTGTCATGTTTACGTGCGCGAAGTGCCAAGTTTCCGGTCATTTCGGGATTGTTCCGTTCTCCCGACGTGTTTCCCATCATTCCGGTCCGATGCCGAGTGTGGACTGTGAGATTTTTCACCGATTTTGCCGATACAACTGAATGCTGCTTGATCGGTGGCATCCTGAAATTGATGGTTAGTAACTATTTTGTAGTGTGTTTGACAGAGGAACAGTTTTAATCCTGTTTTATATGTTTTTAACTATTTTATCTTAATCGATCACGTTCAGCAGATTGTGGAAAAGGCGGACCACTGATCGTACCGAACCGCCTGGCCCGTTACTGCATCATCGCACTTCCACCGGTCATCCTTTGGACTTGGGCAGCTTTCGGCTGCGGAATAATTTTCGTCACCAAATGTCGCTCGGCAAAACATCGTCGTTTGCGAAAATGAGGGCGGCGGCAGCAAGGTCAACGGCTGAGCAGGGTCAATCCGGCGACGCCAACGGTACCGCGTCCAGGTCCAATATCGGTGCACCAAATAGCAAGCAAAGCTCGACCCTGGTCAACATTGTGCAACCCATCACATACAGTATGCCACCACCGTATGATAGTTTAGCTTAATGATTGTAATATTCCAACACATTTATTTATTTCACAGATGAACAACTCCAAGGCGGTCCTACTGAAAATTGCAAAGCTTTATTCGGAGCAGTTGATGTCCAACGTTTGCCTGGTGGTGGGTGCCAACCGCTATCCGGCCCACCGGGTTATTATATGTGCCAGCAGTTCCAGTTGATGTTTGTGAATCCGGAGTCGAACGAGTCCCGCGGGTTTCTGAACTTGTTGTGGACCACATTAAGGTTGCCATCCACACGACGATGCCGATGCTGGAACTTTCCTATGGAGCACATTGCCAAAAAGGCCACCCAATACTACATGGTTTCATGGTTCCAGTACACCATCTCGCTAGGAAGTGACCTCGTGGAGCTGACGCAGGCGCTGAAAAGGTTCCTTAAGTGCTACTTGGATAGTGTGACTTTACGTTTCCACCTGCCTCTCTTTAACTTAGTGTGCTTAGGGCTGATTTCTTCACCTCGGCTTAACCGGTAAGCCAGGCTTACCCATATAGTTAAGCCTGGCTTAACGCTTAAGCCAAGGTGAAGAAATCGCCCCTTAGAGCACTTCGACATGTTCTCAATCGACGGGCTTCCTTTATTTACCATTGCATGAATTTGTGTATTGTTAGGCAAGCACAATAATAGCAATCTGGAGGTCGAGAAAATTTACAATTACGGAAATCAAACCCGTCGTGTTCGGATTAGCGGTCCATGCCCCTATTCACTATGGGGACCCCATCTTTTGGATTCAAAGATTGCAAAATTTGAGTTTCTGGTTTATTTATCTATGTTTTAAGGAAGATCTCTGCCCGCCCAGTGCTGGTTAATCTCTGATATAAGGGAACTTATGTATTATCTACAGTTTTGTTCTCTTCATCATGGTTTTTGTTAACCTGTTGAACTCAAAGTTGGTCATAACTCTTTCCCAATCAAGCTGAATTATACAACAAAGTTTCAGACAATTTGGCTGACAAAACCCCCCATGACGAAGAGAACAAACTTGCCTATAATAGCCTAAGTCATCATATACCTCATTATACATAATACATTATACATTATACTATTTTGCATTCGTATGTCTTGTGGCAGGTACAATGATACTCTATGCCCAAGGAGGTCAAGAACATTTTCATATCGATAAGATCCTGGGCTGACCGGAAATCGCATCAGTCACCCATGGTCTTGCTGAATACTCACCGCTTAGGTTATACGGCCTCTGATCGTGAAGAACTATTTCTAGTAAAATGAGTTTTTCTGCTTTGGCGTTCAATTCCGCCATCATGCTGCAAATCCACGGAAACAAAACATTTTTTAAATTTATATTTTCTATAATTCGTAGGATGTACCTCAGATTACTGGGAACTTGACAGGGAATTTCTGCTAGTAATTAGGGCATGTCAGATTTTTTTAAATGATTGAGAATATTTTCTATAGCTTTCAGAATACATCCCAGATGACTGGTAATTTATGATAATCCTTAGGGATTTTCAGGAATTATTTAAATATGTTTCGTGAAGCTACTGACTTTAAAGAAGTTGATTGAGATTGAGAATACATCCCAGATGACGAGATTTTTTTTATCCTTAGGAATGTTCAGGAATTATGCAAATATCTTTCGTGAAGATACTGATTTCTATAAATGATTCAAAGTATTTTCTATTATTTGTAGAGTGCACCTCAGATTGCTGGGAATTTCTGCTAATGTGAGATTCAGGGCGTCTGATTTTTTTTAATATTTTCCGTGAAGATGCGAATAACGCATCTATGAATGATTGAGAAACTGTTCTATAGCTTTTAGAATACATCCCAGATGAGTTGAAATTTTTGGTAATCCTCAGGGATTTTCAGGAATTATTTAAATATATTTCGTAAAGTCTATATATCGAAGAATATTTCTGAGATGACTTGGAATGTCTGGTTATTCCTTATTATTTTCAGGAATTATTTAAATAACTTTCGTGAAACTGACTTTAATAAATTATAGAGAACATCCATAGGGATATTCAGGATTTATTTCAATATACCTGAATATCTATCTATCTATTCTATATATATATATATATATATATATATATATATATATATATATATATATATATATATATATATATATATATATATATATATATATATATATATATATATATATATATATATATATATATATATATATATATATATATATATATATATATATATATATATATATATATATATATATATATATATATATATATATATATATATATATATATATATATATATATACATATATATATATATATATATATATATTAATGAGTTTGAAGTCCCTTTGAGGCAACAAACCAACACAAGATGGCAAGACAAAGTTTGCTGAGACAGCTAGTTTTCTATAGTTTTTAGAATATATCCCAGATGACTGAGATTTTGATAATCCTTAGTGATTTTCAGGAGTTATTCAAGTATCCTTTGTGGAGCTAGTAACTTCTATAAATGCTTCAGAATATTTTCTATAATTTGAAGAATAGATCCCAGATGACCGAGAATTTCTGAAAATTCTTAGGAATTTTCAAGAATTAGTTTGATATCCTTCGTGAAGCTATTACCTAACTTCTATAATTGATTCAAGGATTTTCAAGAATTATTTATTAAATAACAATCGTGAAGCTACTGGCTCCTATAAGTGATTGAAAATATTTTCTTAAATTCGTAGAATACATCCCAAATGACTGGAAATTTATGAGGCATTTTTGGGAATTATTTAAATATTTACCGGGATGCTACTGACTGACATAATTGATTGAGAATATTTTGTAAACTTCGTAGGATACATGCCAGATGACTGTAAATTTCTGAGGATCCCAAGGGATTTTTAGAAATTATTTAAGTATTTTCCGGGATACTACTGATGTCCGTAAATATTTAAGAATATTTTGTTAAATTTGTAGAATTCATGTCAAATGATTGGGAATTTCTGAGAATCTTCAGGCATTTTTAGGAATTATTTAAATAGTTTTCGGGATGCTATTGACTTCCATAAATGATAAATATATTCATAGAATACATCTCAGATGACTGGAAATTTCTGAGAATCCTTTGGGATTATTGAAATATTTGCTGGATTTTCAGGAATCATTTAAATATTTTCCGTGATGCTTTTGTCTCACATAAATGATTGAGAATATTTTCTAAAATTCGTAGGACACATCTCAGATGATAGATAATTTCTGAGAATCCTTTGGGATTATTGAAATATTTGCTGGATTTTCAGGAATTATTTAAATCTTTTCTGGGATGCTTTTGACTCACATAAATGATTGAGAATATTTTCTTAAATCCGTAGGATACATGCCAGATGACTGGGAATTTCTGAGTATCCTTAGAGATTTTTTAGAAATTATTCAAATATTTTCCGGGATGCTACTGACTTCCATAATTGATTGAGAATATTTTCTAAAATTCGTAGGATGCATCATAGTTGACTGGATTTTTTTTTATAATCCTAAGGGATTTTGAAGAATTAAATTAAATATTTTCTGGGATGCTTTTGACTCACATAAATGATTGGGAATATTTTCTAAAATTCGTAAAATACATCCCAGATGCTTAGGAATTTCTAAGATTTTTTAGGGATTTCCAGGAATTATTCAAATTACTTCCGAGAAGCTAGTGATTTCTATAAATGATTGAGAATATTTCCTATTATACAATACATCCCAGATGATTAAGAATTTCTAGAATTCCTTAAGGATTTTCAGGATTTGTTGAGGAAGCTTTCATGGAGTTATTAGTTGATATAAATAATGGATCATATTTTCTATAATTTATATAGTACATACAAAATAACCAATGGATTCTATTTTTTTCAGGAATTACTTAAAAAAATTTCGAGAAACTAACTACTACTATAAATGATTGAGAGTATTTTTTTTATAATTCGGAGAATACATTCCAGATGATTGGGAATCTCTTAAAATCTTTACGAATTTTGTGGAATCATTTAAATATTCTTGTGCAGCTACTAACTTCCATAAATGATTGAGATTTTTTTAACCCATATAACTGGGAATTTCTGAGAATATTAATTGATTTATTTTTAAAATTATTCCTTGAAGCTTCTGACTTCTGTTAATGTTTTCTATACTTCGTAGAATACATCCCAAATGACTGGGAATTTTTGAGGATCTTTATAGATTTTGGGGAAGTATTAAAAAAGCGTCCTGTAAACTACAAATTAATATAAACTAGCTGTCCCGGCAAACGTTGTCTTGCCAAGCTGTGGTGGTTTGACAACTGTTGAGCTCATAACGTCACCGCACTCTAGATTGGTTTAATTTTGATCATGCTGAATTTGTTCCCGGCTCATAAAAAATCAGTATTTTCACAATTTTCATACCCTTTTAAATGATTTTCGTAACTTTTTCTGCATATAAACACAGCCGCCATGAATACGAATCAAACCCTGCATAAGTCATCCTGATCGGTTCACCGGTTCGTGAGTTTTGTTGCCTCAAAAGGGCTTCAAACTTATTTTTATATATAGACTAGCTGTCCCGGCAAACGTTGTCTTGCCAAGCTGTGGCGGTTTGACAACTGTTGAGGTCATCGTAGCAACGCACTCTAGATTGATTTAATTTCGATCACGCTGAATTTCTTTCCGGCTCATAAGAAAATCAGTATTTTCACTATTTTCATGCTTTTTTAAATGATTTTCGTAGCTTTTCGTACATATAAACACAGCCACCACGAATACGAACCGAACCGTGCAAGAGTCATGTCGATCGGTTCATCCGTTCTTGAGTTTTGTTGCCTCAAAGGAACTTCAAACTCATTTTTATATATATAGATAAATATTCAAGAATATTTTTTATAATTTTTAGAATTCGGGAATCTTGGGAAAATACATGTTTCCTGGAACAAATCAGAAACATCTGGTTTAAATCCTAAACGAATCTCAGAAATATTCTCTGGAAGGAGCATTGAAGCAACTACGGTCCTAATCCTTGAAGGAACTTCTGGGTGAAGCTATGTAAAAACTCCTGGTGATGTGATTCGTCACTGTACTCCTGGAGAAATCACTGATAATAATCTTAGAGAAATCCCTGAAGGGACTTCTAAGAGAAATCCTTTTAGAAATCCGCAGAGTACTCCCTGCAAGAAATCACTGAAGAACCACCTGAAGGAATCTCTGAATGAATTCTAAAAAAATCCCTGTAGGAACTCTCACAAGAATCCTTGGTAAATCACTTGGAGGTATATATCTCTGAAGTGACCTCTAGAATAATCGCTCCCTGAAAGAAGTTTTCGATTAAAATCCTACAGGAATTCCCGAAAGAACTTCGCGGGTTACCCATGAAAGAACTCCTGCAGAAATCACAAAAAAAAAGTTTTGGAGGAGTTCTTAAAGATACCCCAGCAAGAATACCTAAAAGAACTTCTGGAGAAATCCCTGAATGAACTCGTGGAACAATCTCTGAAGAAACTCCTGCTGAGATTCCTTAATAGACTCCTTGAGAAATCAATAATTATAAATTTATACGAATTCTTGAAGGAACACCTCCAAATTATAATACTAGAGGAATATTTGAAGGAACTCCTAGCGGAATCTCTTAAAGAACTCCTGGAGGACCTTACAGAGCAATTCCTAAAGGAATCCCTGAAGAAACTACTAGAAAAATCTCGTAAGTTCCTCTGAAAGTATCCCTGAAAGAACTTCTGGGTGAATCCTTGATAAAAGTCCTAGAGGAATCCCTGAGAAAAAAAAACTTAAGAAACTCGTGGAGAAACACCTGTTGTCGGATAAACTTTGACGAAGTACCGAAACGAAATTCCTGAAGAAACTTTTGAAAGAGGATTCTCCAAAAGCATCCCTGAATGAAATCCTGGAAAAATCTTTAAGGAATTCCAGGAGACAAACTGAAGGAACTTCGGGAGCGATCCCTGATTAAAAATTTAGAGGATTCTTTAATTCCAGGAGGAACTCCTGTAGAAATCGCTGTAGGATCTCCTAATGGAACACTAGAAGAAACTTCTAGAAAAATCCCCAAGGGAATTTTAGAAAGGTATCTTGCAACTGCTACTAAAATCTACATGAACTTTTGGAAAAATCTCTCATGGAACTCAGTGAGAAATCACTGATTATAATCCCCATAAAATTTCTGACGGAACTACTGTTAGAATCCCTGAATGAAGTCCTGAAGAAATCCCTGATGGGATTCCTGGAAGAATTCATGAATGGACTCCTGGAGGAATTCCTGAAGGAACTTCCCGAGGATTGGGTAAATATTTCTCGAATTCTCCCAGAAGATCCTCGAGAATTCTTCCCGGAGTTCTTCGAGAAATCTTCCCGGTGTTTTTCGGAAATTCTTTACGGAATTCCTCAAAAAATCCTCCAGGAGTATCTCGGCAATTCCCATAGGAGTTCCTCCAGAAATCCTCCACGAGTACCTCGGGATTACCTCCAGAAGTTGCCCGGCAATTCTCCCATCAGTTTCTTCCGGCGTTTCTCTGGAATTCCTCCAGAAGTAGCTCGGAAAATCTCCCAACAGTTGCACTAATAGGAACATCTGAAAAAATTCCCGAGGCAAAAGTCCCAAAAAAATGACCACGTGGTTTATGGACAACCCCTAAGGAACTTGTGGAAGAATTCCCGAGGAATTTTTGGGAAAATTTCCGAGGAACTTCTGGAAAAAAGTCCCGAGGAACTTCTGGAAGAATTCACGAGGAACTTCTGGAAGAATTCACGAGGAACTTCTGGAAGAATTCCTTAGGAACTTCTGGAAGAATTCCTTAGGAACTTCTGGAAGAACTCGAGGAACTCATGAAGCATTTCCGAGGAACTTTTGAAATAATTCCCAACGAACTCGTGTAAGATTTCCCGAGGAACTTCTGGAAGAATTTCCGAAGGACTTCTGGAAGAAATCCCGAAGAACCTCTAGAAAAATTCCTAAGGAACGCCTGGAAAAGTTCCTGAGGAAATTCTGGAAAAATTCTCGAGGAGCTTCGTGAAGAATTCCCGAGGAACTTTTAAAAGAATTCACGAGGTAGTTCTGGAATAATTACTTAGGAACTTGTGAAAGAATTCTCGAGGAATTTCTGGGAAAATTTTCGCGGAATTTCTGGAAAAAAGTCCCGAGGAACTTCTGGAAAAAATCAAGAGGAACTTGTGGAAGAATTACATAGGAATTTCTGGAAGAATTACCGAGGAACTTCTGGAAGAATTCCTGAAGAACTTCTGGAAGAACTCTCGAGGAACTCATGAATAATTTTTGAGGAACTTTTGAAATAATTCCCGAGGAACTTCTGGAAGAATTTTCGAGGGACTTCTGTAAGAATTCTCGAGGAACTTCTAGAAGAATTCTCGAGAAACATCTGGAAAAATTCCCAAAGAACTTATGGAAGAATTCCGGAGGAACTTCTGGAAGAACTACTTAGGGTTTTTGGAAGAATTACTTAGGAACTTCTAGAAGAATTCCCGATGAACTTCTGGAAAAATTCTCAAGGAATTTCTGGAAGTATTTCCGAGGAACTTCTGGAAATTATTCCCGATGAACTTCTGGAAGAATTCACGCGGAACTTCTAGAGAAATAACTTAGGAATAAGTGGAAGAATTCCCGAGGAACTTCTGGAAAAATTCCCGTTTAACTTCTGGAAGAATTCGCGAGGAACTCCTGGGAGAATTACGAGGAATGTGTGAAAGATTTCTAAAGGAACTTCTGGAAGAATACCCGAGGAACTTCTGGAGGAATACCCAATAAGCTCTTGCAGAAGGTCCTGGGTAACTCCTGGAGGAATCCCGAGGAACTTCTGAAAGAATTCCCGAAGAACTTTTAAAATACCCGAGGAAATCCTGCAAATATTCCCGGGGAAACTTTGATTGAATTCCAGAGGAACTTTTGGAAGAATTCTCTGGGAACTTCTGAAAGAACTCCCGAGGATTTCCTGCGAGAATTCCCGAGAAACCTCTGGAAAAATTCCCGAGGAAATTCTGGAAGAATTGATGAGGAACTTCTGGAAGAATAACTTAGGAATTACTGGAAGAATTCCCGAGGAACTTCTGGAAGGATTCACGAGGAACTTCTGGAAGAACACCCGAGGAACTTCTGGAAGAGTTCTCAAGGCATTTCTAGAAGAATTACTTAGGAATTTCTGGAAAAATTCCTGAGGAACTTCTGGAAGAATTCCTTAGGAACTTCTGGAAGAATTACATAGGAATTTCTGGACGAATTACCGAGGAACTTCTAGAAGAATTCCTGAGGAACTTCTGGAAGAACTCTCGAGGAACTCATGAAGAATTTTGGAGGAACTTTTGAAACAATTCCCGATGAACTCCTGGAAGAATTCCCGAGTAACTTCTGGAAGAATTCCCGAGGGACATCTGGAAGAATTCCCGAGGAACCTCTAGAAGAATTCCCGAGAAACATCTGGAAAAATTCCCAAAGAACTTATGGAAGAATTCCCGAGGAACTTCTGGAATAATTCCCGAGGAACTTCTAGAAGAATTCTCGATGAACTTGTGGAAGAATTACCTAGGAACTGCTGGAAGAATTCCCGAGGAATTTCGTGAAGTATTTCCGAGGAACTTCTGGAAGAATTCCCGAGGAACTTCTGGAAATAATTCCCGAGGAACTTCTGGAAGAATTCACGTGGAACTTCTGGAAGCACTCCCAAAGAATTTGTGGAAGAATTTTCGTGGAACTTTTGAAACAATTCTCGGGGATTTCCTGGAAGAATGCCCGAGGAACTTCTGGAAGAATTCCCGAGGAACTCCGGGGACTTGTTTATAGAAATGGCCGGGAACAAATTTCTTAAATTACCAACTCTTCTCTCGAGACTCTCACGTTATATCTATAGATGCTAAGTTACTTTTCATTCACCCATTTATTTATAAATAAATATATAAAATAACGTTTCTTGCATTTTTAATCACCGAGCACCAACATTTCAAAAGCTCGTAACCGTTTTTGTAAACAAGAGTAATCACGCTCTTGTTTACAAAAAAACAGTTACGTGCTTTTGAAATGTTGGTGCTAAAATCACAAAATCAATACAAAAAAGAAGAAGAAACCCCGTAAAAACGAGCTTGACAGGGCTCAAAGTATCTAAATACCAAGGTAAGAGATTCCCGCTAATATTCACGGATTAGTGAGAAAAGGAAAAAAGCAAAAAATAGTTATGAAGTTTGCGCTGATTTGTATGGGCACATCACTATTTAGCTAACTTTCTTAAGAAATTAAGCACTCCAATCTTAGAAGCTATTATTTAATTGCATCTGACTGGATTAAATGTGACCCCCATGCAATAAAACAGAAAATATCGCCATTTGAAAATCGGTAACAAATTTTTTGTAATTGATTCTAAACATGTTTTTTCAGCATTTAGAAACATCCAAACTAACAAAACTTCACAAACTTTGCTGAAATAATGATATTTTAGTGTAAAAACACCAACTTTTCATAACTAACGCAGATGTGTTGGTGAGTCTCATTTTTGACATTTACGGGAAGCTCTTACCTTGGTAAATATTTATATACTTTGGACAGGGCTCGACGTTTTAGCTTGACATCAGGCTTACGTCAGTCTGATTCGTCGAGCTCCAGCTCGTATATTCGAAGCCCGACAGCTTGACGCAAACGGTGCAGAATCGTTTGACATCAGACTGACCGTCAGTCTTACATCAGTCTGATGTCAAGCTCTGTAAGACTGACCGTAAGACTGATGTCAGGCTTACGTCAAGCTTACGAAATGCACTGGGTACCGGCACTTTAGCATAGGCGCAGCTGCTTACTTCCTATCCCTGATAAAAAAGATCATACACGAAAAAAACAGATTACCTAAAAAATACGTTAAAAGAACGCAAAAATAAGTATACCGCTTGAACTTTTTACCCAGCAGTGGGTTGTTTTCTCGCTCTCCCGCTCGCATTGTTGTCAAAAACAAAGCGAGAAGCAGCTACCTAGCCGAAAATGTCCGTGCGAGAAGCCAAATTTGGGTTCTTTGTCGTTTACCCAAAAGTGGGTTTATTTCAACCCACTAGGGTACTTCGAAAGTTAACGCTAGGTAGAAAGAACTTTGCGATGGGTTGCAATTTTCTGCCGGCATCAAACGGAAACTACCCACTCAGAGCTTTAACGCGGTATAGCCAAATTTGGGTTCTCGCACGGAAGAGCCGATATGAGTGAAAAGAACCTATATTTGGGTTGATTTCTGGTTCCGTGTAGAGATACAACCATAGAGAACAGACATCCAAGTCCAGTTCCGAAACTGTGTAAGGAATTTAACGGCCTTTTGAAATCGGCAACACAAGTGGCAATAGCGTGGCGCTGTAATCGATTAATTTCCCATACTAATTTAATTCACCACTTGAAATGTTTCAATTCACCACTGACTTTGGCATTATGGTGTTTGGCGGCGTTAGTGTTTTCATCGTGTATTGGTTTGCAACCTTGCTCAAGTGAAGATTCAAATCCTTACACAACTTTCCGAATGAAATTTGTTCTAGCCTGAATGTCTGTTCTCTGTGATACAACAGAATGTATTGTTACAACACGCTGAAATGAATAATAGTTACCATGATTTCAATTGTTTAAAACGATAGAGTAACAACAGACCCTATGGTTTTCCACCATAGCATGTATTGTAAATGACACTTTTACAATAGAAAATGGGGGTTGTTATGTATCTTTACCATAAAAAATCCAAATTTTCTGGAGCAAATTCAAGTCAACTACCATTCAATTTATGGTGTTTTTATTATTGAAATCTCTAGTGCCATTCATTTTATTGTGCACATATTGTAGTTCCAATACATAATTTTCAGCAGGAAAATACGTACACAATATGATTTGTTGTTGAACAACCAACTTTATCATTTTTTTTTCTGTTGGGTACATTTTCCACTGCGACCAGTTTTTTGATCTATTGTGGACGGCCCCGTTTTAATGTTTTTGCCCACACGCTAAGAAAATGTTACTCTAAAATGAGTAAGATTCACACAAAACTGAGCTAAACTGGAACAGCTCAAAAAATGAGTAAATTGCATTTCCAGCGATAGCGCTGGCCCAAGTGCAAAAATCCAACTGGTTTGAGCCGTATAATATTCTTCGCATCATCAAGAATATTATACGGCTTAAACTGATGAGATTTTCGCACTTGGGCCAGCGCTATCGCTGGGAAAAAAATTTACTCAATTTTGAGTTGTCCCACTTTAGCTCGAAAATGAGTGAATTTTCTGACCGTGCATATCAGTGTGTCATATCACTATGAGTTTGAGTGATTTCCACTTGCTGACGGTAGGCATTATCCCAGTACCCCAGTACGGAGGGTTAGCCTAACATTAGCCTAATGTGAGACTAACTGGCCAGCATGTTAGGCTAACTTTTTGTCTCACTTTTGCCTAATGTTAGTCTAAAATTAGACAGATATGACACACTTTTGTTAGACATGTTGCAAATTCGAAACATGTTTGTTAGTCTAACATTAGACTAACGTTAGACATGTTTTAGTATGGGCTGTTAGACGAATGTTAGGCATAGATTTTATGCTGCTTGTTTTCATTCCAGCTGTCATCCGAGCAAGAAGTGTGATTGTAGTAGTGAACTTTTATCGGCGTTCACTACTACAACCGCACTTCTGCCTCGAATGAAAGCTGGACGAAACATATTAAATAAAAAAAAAATCGGAGCCTGTTTTAATTTTATTTTTTTATTTTATTTCAATTTAAATTTATTTAAATTTAAATTCAAAATTAAATTTCAATTTAAATTTTTATTTAATATAATTTTAATTTTAATTTTAATTTTAATTTTAATTTTAATTTTAATTTTGATTTTAATTTTAATTTTAATTTTAATTTTAATTTTAATTTTAATTTTAATTTTAATTTTAATTTTAATTTTAATTTTAATTTTAATTTTAATTTTAATTTTAATTTTAATTTTAATTTTAATTTTAATTTTAATTTTAATTTTAATTTTAATTTTAATTTTAATTTTAATTTTAATTTTAATTTTAATTTTAATTTTAATTTTAATTTTAATTTTAATTTTAATTTTAATTTTAATTTTAATTTTAATTTTAATTTTAATTTTAATTTTATTTTAATTTTAATTTTAATTTTAATTTTAATTTTAATTTTAATTTTAATTTTAATTTTAATTTTAATTTTAATTTTAATTTTAATTTTAATTTTAATTTTAATTTTAATTTTAATTTTAATTTTAATTTTAATTTTAATTTTAATTTTAATTTTAATTTTAATTTTAATTTTAATTTTAATTTTAATTTTAATTTTAATTTTAATTTTAATTTTAATTTTAATTTTAATTTTAATTTTAATTTTAATTTTAATTTTAATTTTAATTTTAATTTTAATTTTAATTTTAATTTTAATTTTAATTTTAATTTTAATTTTAATTTTAATTTTAATTTTAATTTTAATTTTAATTTTAATTTTAATTTTAATTTTAATTTTAATTTTAATTTTAATTTTAATTTTAATTTTAATTTTAATTTTAATTTTAATTTTAATTTTAATTTTAATTTTAATTTTAATTTTAATTTTAATTTTAATTTTAATTTTAATTTTAATTTTAATTTTAATTTTAATTTTAATTTTAATTTTAATTTTAATTTTAATTTTAATTTTAATTTTAATTTTAATTTTAATTTTAATTTTAATTTTAATTTTAATTTTAATTTTAATTTTAATTTTAATTTTAATTTTAATTTTAATTTTAATTTTAATTTTAATTTTAATTTTGATTTTAATTTTAATTTTAATTTTAATTTTAATTTTAATTTTAATTTTAATTTTAATTTTAATTTTAATTTTAATTTTAATTTTAATTTTAATTTTAATTTTAATTTTAATTTTAATTTTAATTTTAATTTTTAATTTTAATTTTAATTTTAATTTTAATTTTAATTTTAATTTTAATTAAAATAAATTAATTTAAGATTAAATTAAAATTAAATTAATTTAAGATTAAATTAAAATTAAATTAATTTAAGATTAAATTAAAATTAAATTAAAATTAAATTAAAATTAAATTAAAATTAAATTAAAATTAAATTAAAATTAAATTAAAATTAAATTAAAATTAAATTAAAATTAAATTAAAATAAAATTAAAATTAAATTAAACTTAAATTAAAATTAAATTAAAATTAAATTAAAATTAAATTAAAATTAAATTAAAATTAAATTAAAATTAAATTAAAATTAAATTAAAATTAAATTAAAATTAAATTAAAATTAAATTAAAATTAAATTAAAATTAAACTAAAATTAAATTAAAATTAAATTAAAATTAAATTAAAATAAATTAAAATTAAATTAAAATTAAATTAAAATTAAATTAAAATTAAATTAAAATTAAATTAAAATTAAATTAAAATTAAATTAAAATTAAATTAAAATTTAATTAAAATTAAATTAAAATTTAATTAAAATTTAATTAAAATTAAATTAAAATTAAATTAAAATTAAATTAAAATTTAATTAAAATTAAATTAAAATTTAATTAAAATTTAATTAAAATTTAATTAAAATTTAATTAAAATTTAATTGAAATTAAATAAAAATTTAATTAAAATTTAATTAAAATTTAATTAAAATTTAATTAAAATTTAATTAAAATTTAATTAAAATTTAATTAAAATTTAATTAAAATTAAATTTAAAATAAATTAAAATTAAATTAAAATTAAATTAAAATTAATTAAAATTAAATTAATATTAAATTGAAATTAAATCTACATTAAATAAAACTGAATTGAAATTGAATTAAAATTAAAGTGACTCACCGACACGATGAGGCCAAACTTAACGGAATCGGACACTGTTTTGGTGATTACTGGTTCCGGCGACAGTGCGAAGAGAACGAACCGAACTTATTGGCCAGAAGCAGCGACGAGGAACTGACGGGTTGGACGACGGAACGACTGAAATGGTTCCTACGAGTTTAAACAAATTGAGACGCGCAAATTTTTCTCATTTTCTCGACCGACGAACGCGATTTTTAAGCAGCCGCAACTAACAAAGTTTTTTTCCACTGACATTTGCACAACTGTCAATGACGCGCGAAAAAAATCGAACATTCAGCATAAATTCGGGGTTATGATTTATGCTCTCGGAAATTTTTCGATGAGCAACATAACTAACAAATGCCTAACAGTGTCGAACGCCTAACTTTCTCCGTGCTGGGACGGTATAACAGATCGAATGAAATGTATTACCTTGCTAGGAGAAGTCATCCATACATCTGATGGTTTTATAAAACCTTTATCGAAAAATGTGCATCTTTGTTGGAAAAGTGCTTCACAGGTACATAACAAATGTTCAGAATCCTCCTTGTCCCTATTACAGAAACGACAGGTATCATCTTCGAGTATACATAGTTGTTTCAAATGGTATTTACTTGCACAGTGCCCTGTTATGAGCCCACAAAAAGTATTCAAGTCTCTTTTTGACAGGTTTTTGAGTTATAATTTTGTTAGGTACTATAAATCGTTTCGATTGTCGTGCTGTTGTCGTTTTTTGCCAGGTATCATCAATCATCTTCTTTTCCCAGTTCTTTAATTCCATTTTGAAGGTACATTCTGCGGCCCCACAAAATGGCTCTGGACCTAGGAAAGAAGTTGATGACCCAAGTCTTGCTAAACAGTCTGCTTTTTCATTACCTTCAATTCCACAGTGCCCAGGTACCCAGAAAAGGTTTACTGAACATTTTTTAGATACCTTCTGTAGTAATTGAACGCATTCCCAAACTAATGAATTAACTACATCGGCTGTTTTCCTACTCTCCGCATCGACCAATGTGGCGCTAGCTTCTATGCGCGAAAAATCGCTAAAAGTAAATCGCAAAAATATTGTATGACGAATACCATCTAAAGGCAAATTCTTCAAAGTGGAACACATTATTTGAAAAAATATTTAGTAGTGGTTGTGCACAATGTTGACCACTATTAAGCCTACCAAATATTTTTTTCGGGAAAAGCTTCGTATTTCAAGTAATTCAAGTTTAGATGCATTTCGCCATACAAAATTAAATTGATTTACTCCTGCTGATCAACTGTGGCTGCGCGTAAAGCTGGTAGTCCATTTAGAAGTACACGTAAAAGATTTTAACGCTTTTAATGCAGCTTGACTATCAGAAAAGATACATATGTTTGCATTTCTATAGTTACGTTTTAAACAAATATAGGCACATTCAATAATCGCCTGTATTTCTGCTTGAAATACAGTTGGCCATCTGCCCATAGATATTGATAAACTAATTCCAGGGCCACTGACACCAGCTCCAACATTGTCACCCATTTTGGAGCCATCTGTAAAGAAACTTACTGAACCTGAACGAATATTAGGCCCCCCCTGATTCCCATTCAACACGATTCGGAAAAGTCACATCGAATAGTCGTTCAAAGTTATACTGCCTCTCCATCCAGTCTTCATGTGTAACTAGAGTATTGATTTTAAAACTTTTCTAAATACTAAGATGACCCCTAAGATCTCCAGCAAACAAATTTTGTTTTCTTTTCAATCTTAGTGCGTTTTTCTCAGCTTCAAACTGTACGAACAAATGTAGCGGTAGAATATGTAGCATTGCGTCCAATGCTTTTGTAGGCGTACTACGAATAGCTCCTGTGATAGAAGTTGTAGCAAGTCTTTGTAGTTTTTCCAACTTTTTTTGGATGTACTTTACTTTAGTTTTCGGCCACCAAATCAAAGCTGCATATGTTATTCTGGGCCTTACAATAGCCGTGTAGATCCAATGGATCATTTTTATCAACTTTATCATTATTCAATGGAAGTTTATGGCGATTTTATTGTATATTTTTATCAGGGATTGCTTTGCAGTAATCGTCCCAGCTTTTCTCGAAAAATTCAAAATTTTCCTCCATGTCGCCCTCCAAGGACAACGGCGACGGCTGCGGCACCTGCACGGAAGCGGCGCTCGGCTGCTGTGCCTGTTGTTGCTGCACAGCTCCTGCTACCGAAGTTTGTATTCCTTGTAACATTTGGCGCATTAGGTTGGTTTGATGTTCCATGAACATTTTCAACTGGTTGGCATCCATTTTGATGAGGATCGCCGTAAATTTTCACCGACCGAAATAAAATGGCCGCCGACGCACAACACACGACGCGACTAGTCCGAACAACTTTTTTCTCCGTTTTTTCTCGCGATTCTCAACACTTTCGACAATAATCCGAACGGAAGCTCACGATAGCTTCTGACACCATGTTTTAGTGCAATGAAACACGGATTTACTTTAGTAATTCACATTTATTCACTTCTCAACTACAGAGACTTGTCTTGCTACTCTGGTTGCTAGCACACGAATAAATGGGGAAAAGGAAGCACAAAGGTGTGACAAGATGAACATGAATAGGTGTTAGTGTGTGCGTATGTGCAAGCTGCTGAGGGGCTTTCAAATATTACAACATGGACAAATCGCTGGCTTGCACTTCCTATTGAACCATGCAAGAGTCATTCTGATCGGTTCAGCCGTTCGTGAGTTTTGTTGCCTCAAAGGGACTTCAAACTCATTTTTATATATATAGATATCAGTATATAAAATACGTCAATTTTTTGGGTATTCCTTTTTTTTTCTGTAGAGTGTAGATAAACTCAGAAACCGAGTAGAAACTTTTTTGAGTGCAAGAGTAACGCAGCTGTTGAGTTGGTTTTTGTGTGAGTGTCCAATGGGTAACAAAAGTTTGAAAGCTGCAGCTATTGACCGCTAGACGCCACTACTTCAAAGCTCAATATGCAAAGCTTTTGATCAAGGAGTTTCTTTCATCTACCGCAAGCAGCGCTGATCATCACCAGAGCGCAAACGTAAACATAAATTTGGCAGCTGCTTTTGTCAGTCAGGCGAAGCGTAAAAACAAGAAAACAAATCAAACGCGAGGAGAAGTGACACGTAAATCGTAAATAAAGTTTGCATTTCTAGTCGTTGGAAGTGAAATGTACGGGTAGCGGCAACGGAATATCTTACCCCTTTCGATTCCACTATAGGCAACGGTTTGTGTGATTAATTTTACGGGAGAAATATTCGGGGTCGGAACGGTGGACGGCATTTCTTGGTGTTCGTTTTAACAACAGCAGAACAAAAATGGGACGTTCGGTGATATGTGAAGCCTTTCTCGAGGAGTACCTCAAGAATCTTTCCAAGAAGCAGGGTTCCTGCGTTGGTGTGCTGATTGGACAGGTATGTTTTCCGTTGGTACGTTTTTGTTAGGCTATTTCACCATTTCCCCTCTTTTTTAGCCATCAAGCAGCGGCAAAGATTACGTCGTTTACCTGAACAAAATCAAGGACGATTCCGGTGCCGAAACGGAAGTACAAAACATTCTGGACATCGATAATCAACAGGTTTCACAGCATGCATTGATCGAAACCCGGCTGCTGCCGGGTGGATTCTACGTGATGGGTATCTTCGTCATCAATCCGAAGAGCGTTTTCGAAGACCAGAACCTGCTGAGGAAAGTGAAAACCATACTGATGGACATCCGGCACACGTTCGATTCCAATCCGCTTCTGCAGGGTAACTGCGATGGGCTGGATAGTGGTGAAAAGCTGGTGTTCTACTACTCATCCAGCAGTAACGTGTTCGGGTGCAAGACCGTGGCCCTCAAATCGGAGAGCCTTTCGGTGAAACCATGCGACTGGAAGTTCCAGGATCGAGCCACCAGCTGGCAGGTGATGAACACGTTCTTCGAGACGGACGAAACGTTTGCGTTGAAGAAAAAGAAACAGCAGAAGCAATCGGACGATCAGTACGATACGGAGACCAATTTGACCGAGTGTGTCGAAGTGCTGAAAAATCAGCTGGACAGAAGCGTCGTGTTCTTTGACGGCGGACCAAAGGATGGGAAACTGTTGATAGAATCGACTCTGCAAGATAAGAAGGACGATCCATTCCTGGTGCACGTTTATACACCATTGGTAAGTGACTGCTGTCACGTGTTAATAAAAGCTCGACTTTCTTTCTATTTTAAGTAGTAGTGTTATGAATTATTCATTTTTTATTCCATTCCAGCCATCCAACAGTGACATTTCCACTCGCACGATCGAAACTTTCGAAGGGACCCTGAAATTTGACGGCATCATAAGTTCCAAGGTTTTCGTTCATCCGAAAAATACTTTCGCCGAGGTAGAATCCTTCATCAAAACGGACATCGTTCGTTCGCTTATGTCTCGGGTGCAAATCCATTGCGACTCCCTGGTCCAGTCCGCGGAAGACAGCGTTCAGGATACGATCGTGCTGAATGAGCTACCCCGCCGAATCTATTTCCCCATTCAGCTCAAGTCGAACCTACCGATTATGTTCAGCGAGTATCTGTTCCTGGAGGAAGCCAAGGAGACAGCCATTCCACAAATCCGAGACACACTGGATTTGGTCGTAATGCCCAAGGACCTGAGCGCAACGGTTGAAGTTGTGGCCGAAGTGAAGGAGGAGGAGCGACACGACGCAAAGGAGTGCGAGACCAGTGTGGATGAGAAGGGAGAAGGAAAACTAAATATGACGATGGTTGGAGCATTGCTGGCCGCGATAGTTCTGTTGATTGCCATTTTGGTGTTCTTTTTCATGAAGTAGATTTGGCGTAAGGATCCAACGGTCCCATCTTGTGGACATTTCTTGATGGTGTTTTTTTTTCGTTTTGACCAAGATAAAGTCAAATATATACAATATTTTAAAACAAAGTTTATTAATTCAGTTAATTTGCGCTCCCCCCGAGAGGTAACCGGACCGAGCTCCTGGTGCCCAGGTAGCCTCAATAGAGAAGACCTAGGCGTGGCATGGGCCTGTAGCATTTGCCCAGCTAGAAGTGTATCTTCAAAGACAATGCCAGTAAGTTACAGAGTATCTGCCCCCACTCGCAAAACAGTCCCATATGAATAGGAAACCCAGCAAAGATGGGACTGTTATGCGAGTGGGGGCAGTTATGATATACCCTGGCACCTCTTATTATGCCTTGAAATGTGCATAAATTACAAAGTGCATAAAAAGAGGGAATTTGTGTATACAATAAGTCAGGGCTTTAAAAAGGAAACCTAGTTTATGTGAACAGGTCTTGCTTCTGGGATTTTTTTAAATGGAGAAGGAGGTTTCCAGAATGAACCCAGAAAGCGAAAAAAGGGGATCTATGTAAAGAAGATACCATAGACTCATAGAAACATGGATGAGCAATATAATCTGGTATCTATGGTAGTGTCTGTAGTTCCAAGAAGCTTCAGGGAATTGTTTCAGGGGATTTCAGGAGCCTTTTAAGAGCGTTCCGACAAGTTGCGTTGGCTTTTTCATGATATTACGGTGAATTCAGGTGCGTCTCAATAGTATTACGGGGGTTTTCAGGAACCTTTGATGAACGTTCCGAGAGGTTTTAGGGTCATTTCAAGGGGTTTTCAAGTGCGTTTTAGTTAGTTTTTTTTTGGCCTTGTAAAGGGGTTTATTGCATGGGTTTATGGAGGTTTCAGGGGCGTTTCAAGGGGTTTCAAGAGTTTTTCTGAAGGAGTTTCAACCATTTTAGAGTGAGTTGCGATGGGGATCTTGATCGGGTTGCATGGTTTGGCGGAAAAGGTGCAAAATGACGCGTGTTTGGTCTTCCTCGTGAAGTGATGATGTACATTTGGTAGCCAATGTTGCAGAAAATTAGAAGAGTCAAGGAGGACTCCTGGAGTCTGGTACCTAATTTCTGCAAATTAATCTTGTAGCTCTGGTGCTGACCAAATATTGACGCAATAAAAATGATAGAAGAAAGTAATTGCAGCTCGCAACAGTCATTAAGAAAAAATATTTGGCAAAATTACCTCAACGGCCGTGGATCCCAGGTAACACATGGGACTATTCTTAGTAAAATACATAATTCGTAAATAGCTATAATGTCCCCATTCGCACAACAGTCCCTTGTGAATAGAAAACCCAGCAAACATGGGACTGTTATGCGAATAGCGACAGTATAGCTATCTATTCCAAGTTCAATACTGTGAGAAGCGCGCGACTATTTTCGTTTGTCGATCTTTTTTTTTTGTTTTTCGGGGCGCGAATTTGAATGCGGAATCAACTTTTGTGTAAAAGCTGGTTTTCATGGTTAAGAAAACGATCAATGGAGTCGGCAGGGCGATGGAAGCACAATCGCGCAAAAAAATTCGTGAGTCAGTCGGTTTTTACGGTTAATTAAACGATTAATGCGCTGATGCGTTTGATATTGAATGACCATTGACGTATGCGTATTACCCACACTATTGGTTATCGCGACCAAATAAATCCTAATCACATACCAGAGGTGGCTCCTAGATCCACACCTCACCCTATAGTTAGTATACTAACAAACCCAAGTAACCAAAAGTTCAGATAAAAGGGTACATTATAAGCTAAGCAGCTTGTTCGAGGTGGCTCATTAGCCTTCTAAGCAGCTTCATTTTTAAGTAATTTTGGAACTTGAAAGTTCACATAAGCACGCTAAATAGCCTTCTTAGCTGCTTCTGACAGAACTTTGACAAAATTCATGCAGAAACAACGTATTTTTAAAAATCACAACTGTGTTGGTGGGTTGTGATTCATGTCTGGAAATTGCTTCTGATAATTATATCATATATCTCACTGCTATGTAGATCTGAACTGGATCCTCCTGCGTGATAGCCTGCCGACTTACCGCTGCGCTGCTGAAGACACTTGACTAAGTCGAGCTAACTTCACCACTGTACAAATGTGCAAAGCTATAGCTGCCGACAGAAAATCGATTCAAGTCAGACTTTACCTGCTCTTTACTCAATCGCAACTGTAGTACTGTGGTCACCGACGAACCGACGTGACAGTTAGAACAAATAAATTCAAATTTGTTGTCTGCGACGCCATGATGAAAAATAGCCGAACACTATCGCCACCTCTATAACGACTCGCGATGATTTGATAGCTCGACACCGAACCCCCGTGTTTTCATATAGGAAACGGTTCGCGTCTGCGCTGATTTGACAGAAGCGATCGCTCGCTTCTGTGGTCGACCGTTAAATTTGGGGGGGGGGGGGACAATCACCACTGTCACGCCGGTTCGTCGGTGCTGTGGTAGCGCGTTGGGTTCTCACGCAGCGACTGCCAGTTCGAATCCGGTGGGCGGCAATTTTTTTTGCTCAAGCCCAATAATTCATTGATTTGATAAATTATGATTTGTCTTTTATTCGTGTATGCTTAAACCACAGACAAACAGACGTATCACTTGGAACAAATTGCGATAAAAATCATCGTCACGAAAACAATCGCCCAATGCTAACCAGGCTGTGTGTTACGCAAACCACTCAGTAAGTGGCAGTAGTGAGCAAACGTCAAACAGGAACAAAAACGATGCGAGCGCCGTGACCGAGCGATTTGCAAACTACAAAATATTTGAACCAACCGTTAAAAAGGGTAACGATGAGAAGTGAGTAGAGTAAGACGTCTGTTTGTCTGTGCTTAAATAGTTGCTTTCTGTGAAAGAAATAAATTTAATCTTCATTGAAACACAATGCTACTGAACTTTTCCAAACCATTTTGAACTTTATCTGAACTTCGCGGAACTTGAAAGTTCATTTTATCATGGGAAGCGGAACTTTTGGTTACTTGGGAATACTCCTTCCCGTGACAGCTGTGGGGATGCTGTGGATTTCACGGTTTCTAGTAGCAACGGTTGTCGAACTAACATTCCTTCCTTTTCCCGATGACCGTAAGGACGTGGCCGGCGCCGTTATTGACTTAAAAATGTTGAGCTCTTGAATTGTGCACTTTGAGAATGGTTAGCTAGTCCCAAGCTTTCACATTCATTGGTTCTCTGTGCAACTTCGATTGTTCTGGTCAATCACGGAGTAGCAACTACGATGTGACGGTTATCTTTGCTTTTGCTTTGATTTTTGCTTGCTTGGAGTTTCAATAATTTTGGAGTGTTACCACACACACACACGGTTACCACACAGGGGTATTTCAAGAGGATGACGGGGAGCGTTTCAATAGCCCGACGCTCCTTTGAGACCCCCTGGAATCCCCTAAAATCCCATGAGGCCCCCTAAAACATCCATGAGATCCCCTGGAATGCCTCTAAGCTCCCTGCAATATTTTTTTAAGCTTTCATGGTATCAAGCTATCCAGAGAACCACTGGAATCCTCTTAAATCTCGTGAGACCCCCTGAAATGCCTCTGAAACCCGCTGGAATACCCCCGAGACCACGTGATGCACCTTTCAGACCCCTGGAACCCTTTGGAACCTCCTAGTACCTTCTGGAATCCCCTAAGACGAAACCTTGGAACGCCTCTGAAAATTCCTATACATTCCTGCACCAAGAACTAGAACTGAGACCCGTCTGAAGCCCCCTGGTCCTGAGATCCCCAGAAAAGTCCATGAGCCTGTCGTATTCGAATATTATTATTTTATATCTACAAAAACAGTACTCTAATCAAAATTCAAATTCAACGTCGACCGTTCTTCGTAACACTAGTCATATCACTCTCTCTAAAATAAAAGCTCTCATTTTTGGTTAACACCCATGCCGCACAGGGACTATGTTGGAAACACACATTTTTTAAAATTGCTCGTAAGCTCACATTTTACCACAGAGAACAGACATCCAAGTCCAATTCCAAAACTGTGTAAGGAATTTGACGGCCATTTGAAATTGGCAACACATGTGGCAATAGCGTGGCGCTGCAATCGGTTAGTTTCCCATACAAATGTAATTCACCACTTGAAATGTTTCAATTCACCACTGACTGTGGCAATATGGTGTTTGGTGGCGTTAGTGTTGTCATCGTGTATTGGTTTGCAACCTTACTCAAGTAAAGATTCAAATCCTTACACAACTTTCCGAAAGAAATTTGTTCTAGCCTGGATGTTTGTTCTCTGTGATTTTACTACCGCTCACACATACCCCCTGGAGCCCTCTGGTACGCTCCTGAGATCTCCAGATAGCCCCATGAAACATCATGTCACCCCCTAAAACGCCTGTGAGACCTCCTGGAACGTCCCTGAGAACCCTTACGCGCCCCTGAGGCCTCCTAAAACGCCCCTGAGACCTCTAAATCGTCCCTGAAATCCTCGGAGACCCCTTGAAGCCCCTTGTTGCCCCTCGAACCCCTGAGTGCCCCTGAAATTCCCTCAATCACCTCTGGAACCCCCTTGAAACGCCCCAGATATTTGTTGGTACTCTCTGAGACCCTCTAAAACATTCCTGAGACCTCCAGGTACACCACTGCAACCCCCTGGGACACCCTGAAACGCTTCTAAGATCTTCAGATTTAACCCCTGTCCCTGTCACACCTAGAAGCCACCTAAAACTCCTCTGAAGCACCCCTGATACCCCTTGGCACTCACTGAAAAAATCCTCTGGAACGCCCCAGAAACTTTCCTAAGACCTCCATATACCCCTGATCGTGGCCCTTGAAAGTCGGCCGGACGTGGACCTTACGTTTGAATGGACTACCCGCTTTGCGCGCAGCCACAGTTGATCAGCAGGAGTAATTCAATTTAATTTTGTATGGCGAAATGCATCTAAACATGAATTACTTGAAATACAAGGCTTTTCCCGAAAAAAATATTTGGTAGGCTTAATAGTGGTCACCATTGTGCACAACCACTACCAAATATTTTTTCGAATAATGTGTTCCACTTTGAAGAATTTACCTTTAAAAGGTATTCGCCATACAATATTTTTGCGATTTACTTTTAGCGATTTTTCGCGCATAGAAGCTAGCGCCACATTGTTCGATGCGGAGAGTAGGAAAACAGCCGATGTAGTTAATTCATTCGTCAAGGAAAAGCTGCTGAAAGAAGGCCGGCGGCGCGTGCAATAAGGGGTGGAAGAAGAAAATGCGCTGGTGTTCAGTAGACTCGGTCGGTGAAAAAAGTCAAAGCAAAAGTGAGAAGAAGAAAGTTAAGCTGTGCCACTACTGTGAAAGGGAAGGACGATTCTGGAAAAGCTGTAGGAAGTGGGTATCGGACAAGAAGAACAAAGGAAACAGTGAGAACGCAAACATTGCTGCGGAGGCGGAAGAAAGTGTGGATTTGTGCCTGTTCGTCGGGAAAGCGGATGAAGCTGGGTTGTGGTATTTTGATTCCGGCTCGGATTCCGGTGCCACTTCCCACATGACAAACAAGGCGTCGATCCTGAAGCAGCTGGACGAATCAAAAGCTTTCGTCAATCTCGTTGGCTAATGGCCAATGCAATGCATTAAGTCGGCCGGTGTAGGAAGCAGCAGGCTTGTACCATCGCTCGAAACCAATCTTCTATCGGTGAGTATAATAACTGATTTGGGGTTTGAAATTGCATTCGATATGAATGGGTGCAGATTCCTGAAAGGCGAAAATGTGATTTTAGTAGGGGAACGCAAAGGTGGGCTCTATCACCTGAAGCGATTTTCGCATAAAGTGATGCTAGCGAACTCGAATCACGGAGTCTCCTGACACCTGTGGCATCGTCGACTAGGGCATCGTGACACGGAAGCGGCGCAGAAGATTCCTCGAAACGATCTAGGGAGCTTCTTGAAGGTGGATCAGTGAAACGAGAAGTCCCTGCTGCGAGGGCAAGCAAGCTGAGCCGAGAATCGTTCCTTAAAGTGTCTGGTTCGAGAGCATCTGCCGTGGGTGACCTGGTGCACACGGACTTAGGCGATCCCATGGAGGAGCCAACGGCGCGCGGCAGTCGATTCTTCATGACGATAGTGGTGACTGCAGCCGTTACACGGTTGTCTACCTGTTACATGAGAAGTCGGAGGCTGAGGACCGAATTCGAGAGTAAAACGATGATGATGAGGACCAGTTTGGGCGCTATCCGAAGGTCATTCTAAAGAATTGCGGCGGCGAATATGCAAGTAAGTCGTTGCAGAAGTTTTTGCAGATCACGGGATAGTTCATCAGCGGACAGCTCCGTACTCCCCGTAGCAGAATGGGGTGGCTAAACGAAAAAATCGATACCTCGTTGAAATGATGCGGTGCCTGCTGACGGTTCCGAAACTGGAGAAGGTGTTCTGGGACGAGGCGATTTCGACTGCAAATTACTTGCAGAATCGTTTACCATCGTCGTCTGTGGAGACCACGGATCTTTGAGTCTTCGGGTCAGAAGCATTTGTCCACATCCCAGTAGGAAAAGCGACGAAAACTTGACAAAAAGGCGGAAAAGCTGGTGTTCGTTAGTTACGCGGAGGGGCAGAAGGCTTATCGCTTCGAGAACCTGAAATCGAAAGGAGTCGACATTAGCAGGGACCCAAAGTTCGACGAGAAGCGTGGTGTAGAAGAGGTGACCAAACTGGAGCCTTCCACGTCAGGAGAGTAGTGACAGTGTCAACTCCCCCGTTCGAGGAAGTGAATGCGGATCTTGATTCCGATGCCGGTGGCGATGACCTCAACGCGACACTGTATGATAGTGCTGATGACGATTTGGCGGATGAACCGTCGTTCCACGGTTTCCCTCTGGATGAGGTGGCGCGTAGATCTGGACGTGTCAATAAAGGGAAACGTCCCGTTCGGTTGATTGAAGAGGCTTACGCGGCGGGAACTGTATCAAAAGCAGTTGAACCGAGGAACCTGAAGGAAACTGTATCCTGTGAAGCCGCGCCGAATGGAGAGCAGCAATGGTGAGTGAACTGAAATCGCACGCCGAAAATGGTATGTGGGAGCTTGCTGAGTTGCCTGCTGTACGGAAGGTGGTTGGTTGCCGCTAAGTATTCAGGTAATCAAACACAAGGCTCATCTGGTGGCTCAGGGCTTTTCGCAGCAGTTCGGCGAGGATTACGATCTTCACAATAGATATAGTTAAGTTTAGAACACCCTGAAGAAATTTGGGACATGATTAGTATTTTTGAAAATATGGTGGAATGAGTACACCACCCACACAAAATAACAATCTGTACAAAATGCATTTTTAATTTTTTTAACGTGTCAAAAATTTGCAGCAAAAAAAAGGTACGGGGTAAATCTGAAAAAAAAAATTACTAGTAGTTATGTGCACATAATATATCACTCAACATCGACTTTTAAAATTCTTTTTTTCTATATAAAATTTTGCTGATTTAAAAAATGATGTATCCCGAAAAACGCATACATTTTGGTCGAACTTTGACGCTCTCTTTTAAATATCTTGATAGGTTATGAAAGTCCGTTCTAGTTACACTACCACTTCAATACACGCCCAAATGAAAAAGAATGCGAATTTTCAACTTAATGTATTTTTTATTTGCATAATCGTTGTTTGGAGACAAGTAAAAAAGTGTTCCTCAAAAAATGGCTTTTTTTCATTTTTAAGAATTACGCTAAAATGCGGAGAAAATATTTCTTGAAAAACTATAATTTTCCTATAAAATAAGCATTTTGGAAAATAGCATATTTGCGCAAAAATGAATGTTTTCTTATAGTTTTCACATTTTCAAGAATGACCATAATGCACAAAAATAAGCGAATTAGATATAAAAAAATAAAACAATTCTTATAAGTGTAAGAAGGGTTCTGTTCACCTTAGGTGGACTCAATCAGGTCCTTTTGAATAGATGAATATATACATTCTGCTGCGCTGCCTTATTTCTACAAATCGATTTTATTTTTATGTTTCGGGTATCCTAATTAGTTATAAAACAATAATCTTATTATTTGCCTACAGTAGATAGTTATTTTGAAGGGTGGCATTATTTGCACATTATTGACTAACCAGAATTGCTGCCAGAACAAAGATCAATAAGGCCCATGCAATCATAATTCAGTGCCAATTGCAGATCATATTTCACGGTGGCTCAGCGTATATTCAGGGTGGCGAGGTGATCGTGTCATGCACATTCCGCGCAACTGAAGATCCTCCAGCTCATCAAAGATGATCGTAAATCTACATGGCTATCCCTTAGCGCGCGCGGTGGTAACCTTATGACCAGCCATATTAGCGAGTAGCACCTGATACACGATCTCGCTCGCGGTCCACATTTGGACTGGATTTGTCGTCATCCCAATTATAAGATCATCTCCATCGACACGAGATCACGAAGATCGTCAAGATCTATTCCCATCATAATCGTTTATGGTTTCTGCGATCGGTCGCCACGAGGGGCCGCAGAGGGCAACAATTAATTGAATCTAATGCCAATGATTAGCTGTCATAAATTCCACCTCAAGTGCGCCAAGCAGAGCATGGCGGATGTAGGAAACTTCCTCGCGGAAACACTCAGGAGGGAGTACAGGTGGTTCGATGGAGCTTATTAATGGTTGAAGCTCGAACGATAAATTCAGTGGGGTGCAGACGTTGGAAAACACACAAGAACACTACTGATCGCAAAAACAAAGCCAATGACATTTATTAATCTTTGGTCTGACATTACATACAAAACTAGTTGGTACTCGTGGGTTGGTTCTAGACACAGATCAGGTGAATGCAGAACCGACCGATTGATATTAATTATGACCCGTGCAGAATTATTTAAACGAAACTAATCACAGCGAGGACGATCAATCTTTCAGGCGACAGACTGAACTCGAGTTCCACCAAGAATGAATAATGCGATCGTTGTTGTTTGCCAAGATCGTAGTTCAGCAGCCTTCACCGCTCCCAAAGGCTTGGTAAGGAGATCCGCTTCCATCTGCTCCGTGGGACAATACCGAATGGAAACGATACCAGCTGCTACCAAATCCTTAACGAAACAGTATTTGGTGTCGATGTGCTTCGACTTTCGAGACGTCCTGTCCGCCGCGGTTAGTGCGATGCAGCTCTGGTTGTCTTCATGGACCACTATGGGCAACGTCAGACGGATGCCCAAATCGCCCAACAGTCGTCGAAGCCACTGCAGTTCCTGTAGGCATTCCGCCATCGCGATGTACTCGGCTTCAGTGCTCGACAGGGACACGCATGTTTGCTTCCTGCTTCCCCAGCCGATGAGCCCTCCGCCGAACTTGAAAATATAGCCAGTGTTGGACTTCCTATCGTTAACTTCACCAGCCCAGTCCGCATCGACGAAGCACTCCACTTGAAGGTTGCTATCAGCACCCAGGCGCAGCTCGTAGTTCGCTGTACCTTTGAGGTAACGTAACACCCGCTTAGCTTCGTTCCAATCCGCTGTTGTTGGTTTCGTGACGCGCCGCCCGAGAATAGAGGTCGAGATCGCAATATCCGGGCGCGTGTTGACAGCGATGTACAACAAAGCACCGATCAGACTTTGGTACTGTTGTCCATCTGCCAACGAGTCACTATCCTCCTCCTTTTGTTGTACAAATCCACTGGCCATCGGAACACGAGATGCTTTGCAGTTCTCCATGTTGAACCGCGACAAAATCTTCTGCACGTACGACTTCTGACTCAACGTGAATCGGTCCTCATCTCGTCGAACGTTGATCCCCAGGAAGAATGTCAAATCCCCCAGCTCTGCTATCTTGAAGGACTTGCTCAGAGACTCCGCCAGCTTCCGATATTCCTGCTTCGTTCTGCACACCACAACGATATCGTCCACGTAGATCAAAATGTACGTGCACACGCCGTCCACGATTCGCAAGTAGAGACACGGATCAGCCGATGACTGATGAAACCCCATGCCTTTCAATGCTGCATCAATCCGCTGGTTCCATACCCGCGCAGCCTGCTTGAGCCCGTAGAGACTCCGCTTCAAGCGGCACACGGTAGACGGATCACCATTCGAGTACCCCGGAGGCTGCTTCATGAAAATCTCCTCCTGCAGCACGCCATACAGGTACGCGGTCTTGATGTCGATGTGCTTGACGATCATCCGCTGCTTGCTTGCAATTGTTAGCACGGTACGGAACGTGATTTGCTTCACCACCGGTGCGAACACCTGATCGTAATCCGTTCCGTACTTTTGGGAAAAACCCTGTGCGACCAACCTGGCCTTGTATCGCACGGTCTTCCCAGTTTCGTCCAGTTTACACTTGTACACCCACTTACATCCAATCACGTTGCGTTGTTGGGGTGCTTTAGTGAGGGTCCACGTGTCGTTATCACGAAGAGATGCCATCTCCTCGTCCATGGCAGCTTTCCACTTCTCGCTTTCCGGGCTCGCAATCGCTTCTCGATACGTACCTGTTTCTGCGCACTCGCTCACGGCCAGCCCAATCGTGCCGTCGTATCTCGCTGGTGGAACGCCAAAGTTCGTCCTCTGTGAACGCCGCAGATTATCTCGAGCAACTGGAACGACAGCTTGCTCCTCCTGCCTTGGTACTGCCTCGATGAAACCGCCATCGTCGTCGTTTTCGAATCCGAAAAATTCTTCCTCGTCTTGGGAATCGTCGTGGGAAACTTGCTCGCCAGTTTGTCCACAATCGTACAATCGAACTGCAACCTGTTCATCGTCGTTGTAGCACTCACCTGGTAGGTCACGAACGGTGCCATCTTTCACGCTTTTACCTTTTTCGTCGAGCTCTAGGAATCGCACGTCACGGCTGATGACTACCTGGCCTGTAGAAGTGTTCAGCAAACGGTAGGCTTTGCTGTCGGACGCGTATCCAACGAAGGTCATTTTGGTTGCCTTCTCTTCAAACTTCTTCCTCTTCTGTGGCGGGATCCACACGTAGGCGCTGCAACCGAATACCTTCAGGTGCTGCAAATCCGGTTTCACACCGAACCAGATCTCGTACGGAGTCGATCCGATCGCTGATGATGGCAACCGATTCTGGATGTACGCCGCTGTGTTCACAGCCTCTGCCCAAAAACGACGAGGTAAGCCAGCATCCAACAGCATACACAGTCCCATTTCGTTTAACGTTCTGTTTCTCCTTTCAGCCACGCCGTTTTGCTGTGGAGCGTACCCAGCGGTGAATTCAGCCTTGATTCCTTCCTCGGCGTAGAACTTGCGCAAAGCATTGCTGGTGTACTCGCCACCCCGGTCGGAACGGATGACCTTCGGCTTCCTCCCGAATTGCGTTTCGGTGAACCTCACATACTCACGGATTTTGTCGGCGACCTCGGACTTCTCCTTCAGAAAATAGACGACCGTGTAGCGGCTGTGATCATCAATCATCGTCATATAATATCGGCACCCGCCCGGTGATGTTGTCATAGGACCGCATACATCGCTGTGCACGATATCCAGCACCGCTTTCGACTTCTTCTCGGCTGCCTGTGGAAACGCCGGCCGAGCCATCTTCCCTTCAACGCAGCACTCACAGGTCTTCAGGATGCCACAAGGCTTGATCTTCATTCCGGTAGCTAAAGTCCGCCGCTCAATATCGCCAATCACATCCGGATCTCGGTGGCCGAGCCTTCGATGCCACGTGTGCAGACAATCGCCGTTGTGCTGCTTATCACTCACTTGCAACGATTTTTCAGCCACGTTCAGTCGGTACAATCCACTGGTGCGATCCGCCGTCGCAATCACCGACCCGTTGTACACCAATCGACACTGGTCCGCATCGAATTCTGCACGCACACCTTTCTCCGCGAGCTTCGGTACGGAAATCAAATTGCCTTCAAGTCCCGGGGCAAAAATCACACCGGTTAGCGTAATCGACACTTTTTCATTACGACCGTCCACGCACTCGATTTCACAGTCACCGACACCTGCCGTGTGCAGCACTTTACCGTCGGCGGTCGACATCATCGGACGCACAGTTTCATCGAGACGCGTAAAAGAACTGCGATTTTTCGCTAAATGGGACGTCGCGCCCGAATCGATCACCCACGCACTCGAATCTTGCTTATCGGACCGCACCATAAACGTGAACGACTTTGCGTCGTTTTCGCGCACTGTTTTGGCCTTGGCCTTTTCTCGCTTCTGATCCATCTTGCCGCCGCTCTCCGCCAAAAACGCCTTGCAATTTCGCTTCCGATGTCCGGGCTTGCCGCAGTGATAGCACACCACGCTTTTCTGCGATGCACTTGCTCCGCCCGTTCGCAGCACTTGTTCGTCGGAACCGGACCGTTTCCGGAGCTTATCCGCTTCGTCCAGCAGCTTCACCTTAACGAGCTCCAGGGTTAGCTCATTTTCGTTGCGTGCTTCCAGCGCCGTCGTCAGCGGATTGAACGATTCCGGAAGTCCCCGCAGTATCAGCGCTACCTTCAGGCACTCTTGCATCTCGAATCCGGAATTTTCGAGACGTGCATACTGCTTTTCAATTTCGGCGAGATAGGCCTCCATGTTATCACCTACCTTGTAGTTCTGGTTCGTGATCTGACGGAGGAGGGTCACCCGTTGCCCCAACGTGGTCCTCTCGTGATGTTCCTTCAGAGCCGCCCACGTGTCTTTCGCCGTCGTCTTGTCACGAATCAGCCCGTACTGGCTCTCATCCACCATCAAGTGAATCGTGGCCAGCGTCCTCTCGTCGCTTTCCGTCCAAGCGTCCGTCAACGGTACCGGCGGGGTACCCGGCTCCACGTGCCTCCAGAGCTGCTCCCTTCGCAGCAACGCCTTCACGGAGAACGACCATGATTGGTAGTTCGAATTGTTCAACTTCACAATTTTCGCCCACTCCATTCCGTCGGGAAAAAAAAACAGCAAACGTCCACGCTTCAATTTTCTTGATCTGGAACCTCCGGCTGGGCCAATAACCTATTTGAGATTCGGCTGCAAGGAAGATACTTTTCCGGGAGAAAATGAATTGAACACGTGTGGTCCAGTTAATGGTTGAACTACTAATGAAAATTCTTTATTACAGCTCTATGTGCTACAGCTATGGTTGCTATGGTAAATACATAGCAACGGAATGATGTTGCCAAATTCAAATTTGCACCGATTGCTTCGATGCTTCAACAGTGACAAGAGGGTCATTGTCAAGAATGGACTGTGTGCGAACTTCATTGTTGCTGGATTTGACTTATGCAGTGTCAGCTGCAGTGCATTTGCGGGCGTATTGATGGATATTCGCGATGAATAGTTTTCGAATGACAATATTTGCGAATGTTTGATAAGTCTTGCGGATCGTCCATAACATAACGCAAATTTTTAAAATTTTGGATCCCAAACATACGATGGTTGCTGTGCCACAAGCCGACATGTGCCGAGATAATCACGGGAATATCACAGACAAACAGACGTAACACTTGCGAAATTTCCATAGACCACGCTTTTAACGATCATTTTAAATTTTTATAGTTGTGGCTTTCACAACCAGAGGCGCGCGCATCGTTTTTCTATGCGTTTGACGTTTCACACTAGCGCCTTCTGTTGACGATATTGCACAACACAGTGATTCGTGCAACTTTTCCACCAGGTGATGGTAGTGTGAACTGGGCGATGGATTTCCATGAAAATCGTTCAAGGTGTTACGTCTGTTTGTCTGTGGGAATATTCTCACGAGCGAGCGTGAGGTGGTCGAGAGGTGGCGGCAGCATTATGATGAGCACCTCAATGGCGACGTTGCAAGTACCGAAGGTGGCGTGGTAACAGATCTAGAAGTATGTGCACAGGACGAAAGACTTCCTGCCCCTGACCTCCAAGAGATTGAGGAGGAGGTTGGCCGGTTGAAAAACAACAAAGTCGCTGGGGTAGATCAACTACCAAGCGAGTTTCTAAAATACGGTGGAGAAGCACTGGTGAGAGCACTACACTGTGTCATTACCAAGATTTAAGAGGAGGAAGTATTACCGGAGGAATGGATGGAAGGTATCGTGTGTCCCATCTACAAAAAGGGCGATAAGTTGGATTGCGAGAACTATCGCGCGATCACACTGCTGAGCGCTGCCTACAAGGTGCTCTCTCAAATTTTATGCCGCCATCTATCACCGATTGCAAGAGAGTTCGTGGGGCAATATCAGACTGGATTCATGGGTGAACGCGCTACAACGGACCAGAGGTTCGCCATCACACATCACTTGTTCATCGATTTCAAATCAGCGTATGATACAATCGATTGAGAACAGCTATGGCAGATTATGCACGAATACGGGTCCCGGATAAACTGATACGATTGAACAATTCGATGATGGATCGAGTGATGTGCGTAGCTCGAGTATCAGGGACACTCTCGAGTCCCTTCGAATCTCGCAGAGGGTTACGGCAAGGTGATGGTCTTTCGTGCTTGCTGTTCAACATTGCTTTAGAGGGTGTAATTAGGAGAGCGGGGATAAACACGATCGGAACGGTTTTCACGAAGTCCGTTCAGTTGCTTGGTTTCGCTGATGATATTGATATTATTGCTCGTAAATTTGAGACGATGGCGGAAACGTGCATCCGTGCATTAATGTGTCGAAGACAAAGTACATGATGACAAAGGGCTCCAGGGAGGAATCACCGCGCCTGCCACCCCGAATTTCTGTCGACGATGATAAAATCGAGGCAGTTGGAGAATTCGTGTACTTGGGCTCACTGGTGGCCGCCGACAACGACACCAGCAGGGAAGTTTAGAGACGCATTGTGGCAGGAAATCGAGCTTACTTTGGACTCCGCAGAACTCTACGATCGAACAAAGTTCGCCGTAACACGAAGTTAACTATCTACAAAACGTTGATTAGATCGGTCGTCCTCTATGGGCACGAAACATGGACCCTACGTGCAGAGGACCAACGCGCCCTTGGAGTTTTCGAACGGAAGGTGTTGCGTACCATCTACGGCGGAGTGCAGATGGAAGACGGGACTTGGAGAAGGCGAATGAACCACGAGCTGCATCAGCTGCTGAGAGAACCAACCATCGTCCACACCATGAAAACCGGGAGGCTACGGTGGGCGGGTCACGTCATCAGGATGTCGGATAGCACCCCGAGTAAAATGGTTCTCGAGAGTCATCCAACCGGTACAAAAAGACGTGGTGTGCAGCAAACTACTTAGATGGGTCGACCAAGTGGAGGACGATCTGCGGCCCTTCGCAGAGTGCGGAACTGGAGACAAACAGCCATGGATCGAGTGGAATGGAGACGGCTACTATGTACAGCAGAGGCCACCCAGGCCTTTGCCTGATCGGTAAGGCGAGTAAGTTCAAAAGTAATGTGAAATTTAAGAAAGAATTCAATGAGAAACTCTTGGTGCATTTCCTACAGACATTCTGGAATGAAACCCTGGCAGAATCTCGAAAGAGCCTTCCCTGGGTCATTCCTTAAGCATTCCGTGGAGAAATATGTGAAAGTGCTACTAGCATGTTAGTAATTATTTGTTTGAATTTGATGCCACAGTGGATTCTGCGCTGCCATGACTCTTATTTGAGAATTCCTGATTGAATCCCTGTAATTCTTATGTAAGAATTCCTGATTGAATCCCTGAAGGGATTCCTGAAGAAATTCCTGATTTTTTTATGGGAATATCATGGAAATATTCCAAGAGAAATTTCCGGAGGAATCCTTACACACAATTTGGAAAGAGATCCTTGATAAACTTCCTGAAGAAATCCTAAGATAAGCCCTTGAACAATCGCTGGAGGAAACTCGTAAGACATTCCCGGGGGAATTTCTGAAGCAGTCCCTTGACACATTTTTGGAAGATTCCCTGAAGGGCTTTCTGAAAATTCAACGGATAACTTCGTGAAGGGTTTCTTGGAGAAAAAAAAATAGTATAAGGATATGTTTCTAAAAGAATCGCTGGACGAATTTCTGAAGGAATTGTTTTGCAGTAGCTGCAGGGGGTATTCATGGATGGATTCCTGAACAAATCTGTAGATAAACTCCTTGAAGATTTTTTGGAGATAATTCCTGGTTCCTGTGTGCATCCCTCAAAAACTATCTTTAAGAACTCCAATACTTACCGCTGGAGGAGTGCCTCGAAATCTTTGGGTAATCCTGGAGATGTTCTTGGGAGAAATAATGGAAAATTTTCTGACGTTTCTGAAGAAACACCTGGATAAAGTTTTGAAGAGATCCCGAGAGAAATTTCTGAAGAAATCACCAAAGGAATTCCTGGATGAGTCCCAGGAGAATCTTCAGGATGAATCCCTGGAGGAATTTTTGCAGGAATGCTTGGAGGAATCTCTGGACAAATTCCTTGTAGATTTCCTGGAAGAATTTGAATAGAAGACCGTGGATGAATCCCTGGAGGAATTTCTAGAAATATCCCTAGAGATATTCTTGAAAGAATTCCTAAAGGAATTTTTGAAGGACTACATGTAGGGCTTCCTGGAGGAATTCTTGCTGAGATTGCTGTTTGAACTCATGGAGCAATCCCTGAGAAAATTACTAGAAGAATCTCATGAAGAATTCTGGGAGGAATCCCTAGAGAAATTTCTAAAAGTATACCTGGAGGAGTTCTTGGAAATCCCTGAAGAAATTCCTGGATTATTTCCTGGAGGATTTCCTAGAGAAATTCTGGCAGATGTCCCTGGAAAAATATTTGAATAATTATTTCGATGAATTCCTAGAAAAAAAAATCTGGAGAAATTTCTGGAGGCAATCTTGGAGGAACTTCTGAACAAATTCCTGGTGGAAACCCTTGAGGAATTTGAAGAGTAGACCCTGGAGGAATCTCTGGAAAAATCCTCTGCAGGAGATCTTGGAGGAATCCAGGAGGAATTCTTGAGAGGGTTTGCTGGATAAAATTCCGGAAGGAATTCCTGGGAGAATTTTTGAAAGAATCCCTGGGGAATTTCTCGGAGAACTTACTGGAGAAATTAATGGAGAAATTGATGTGAGAATTTCTGAAGGAATTCCTGGGAGAACTTCTTGATCAGTTTCTGGAGGGATTTCTGAAGGAATCTCTAGAGAAATTCCTGGGGTAATTCCCCTATGAATTATTGGAGAAATTCTTGAGGGAGTCGCTCAATTCCTAAATAAAAACCTGAATCAATTCTTCGAGGAACTTGTGGAGCAATGTCTGGAGGTATTCCTGGAGGAATCCCTAGCACAATCCCTAGAGAATTCCCTAGAGGAATTCCTGAAGGAATTCTTAGAAGAATACCTGAGCAATTTCTTGAGTAATTCCTGGAGACATGCCTGTAGGACATCCTGGAGGAATCCCTGCATAAATTCTCGGAGGAATCTCTAGATTAATTCTTGAAGGGATCCCTGGAGTAAGTCCTGAAACAATCCCTGGAGGAATTCCGAGAGAAATCCCTGGAGGATTTTTTTGAAGATTCAGCAATTTCAAGAGGAATCCCTAGAGGAATTTTTTGAGGAACCCCTAAAGATATTTCTGGAGGAATTTTTCTAGTGAAATAACTGGAGGAATTTCTGGAGGAATCTTAGGAAGAATTCCTGAGGGAATCCCAGGAGAAGTTTCTGAAGAATTCCCAGGAAGAAGAACTGAAGAAATCAAGAATTCTTAAAAGAAATCCCGAAGAATCTTAAAAAAAAAAAATCCGAATTCCAAAACTGTTCCTGAAAAAAATACTGAAGGAATTTTTGAGTGAATCTCTTGGGAAATTCTTGGAGGAATACCGGGAAGAATTTATGGAGGAATTCCATGAGGAATCAAGTAATCAATACCATGAGAAATTCCTAAAGAAATCCCAGGAAAGCATTTATAACGAATAATTTATGCAGGAAGTCATAGAAAAATCTGAAGTGACCCATGTCTGTATTAATTTCTGGACGAATTATTAAAGGAATCCTTGGATAAATAAAATTTATAAGGAATTCCTGAATTAATTTTTGAACAATTTCTGGTAGAAATCCATGATTAAATCTCTGAAAGAACCAGAAAAACCAAAAAGGGTCTTGGTGACCCAAGTAACAATTTGTATCCTTTCTGCTCTTAGACATTATTTATTGAGGTTTTGTCATGGATTTGTTAAGCCCTTTAAGGTTTGCTGATGCAGTCTAAATTGCCAAGCAGCTTTAACGATACAAGCAACTTTAAAACACTTTGTAGATATCTAGAAATTCATTGAATAAAACTTATCTGCTTGCCTTATCGATAAGCAAAATATTTATTGTAACCGAGCTGTAAAGAGCGTATCAAAACTTGGTTTCAAAACCTATTTCTAAGCCGCAGGCATATCACGTCTAATCAGCTTTAAAACCTGATAGATTAAATAATCATATCACGTCTAATCAGCTTTAAAACCTGATAGATTAAATAAAGTCGTAATAAAGCCATCTTAAACCTTTTTGGAATAACCACTGGAAGCATTAAAGCTAGCTATGGAGCCAGCAATGCGATCATATTTTGATCGATAGATTTATGCCACACAAACAGAAAAGGAAACAACTTTGTTTTATTCTATTTGAAGTAAATCTGATGGGAAAATCTCTGGCGGGCTTAATTTTCACAGCTAGACGGCCAAACTAACCTTGTAATGCGCTTTTGTGACCGGGATTTCAGAAGCAACCGATGGGTGGTAGGGATGGCATCATTTGCTCTGGCTCCGGCATCATGGTAGTTCACTTTTATGTGAGAAAAGCCAGATGCAACCGGTGTGCAAAAATCCTTATTGATTTTCACTGTATACTTACTATGCGAGCAAATAAAACAACTTAGAAAATGAAACACCACTGAAAATTTTGCGAAAATGGTTTGTTTACTTTTCGCAGCAGCAACGACTTCTTAAGAGTATACAGTCTGGGTCCACATTTTATAAAACCTATTTGTGTTAGAGTAGTGTACAAATGTATGCGTTAAGAATAAGTAGGTATACGCTAGTCTTCGCACCGTATTCATAAAGTACAGCAACTCTAGAACATGTTGCTTTTGCACCAAACTGATCTTAAACAATCTCAAACAAAACTAGGAGGGTTTAACATGACGGCATCCATATTTTTCAACACGATGATCAATTCCTGCTTGGAAATTATGTTCGCCATGTTGATGTTTGGATTGTGATTCGAATGCATACTTTAGCAAGCTGGATTAAAATTGTTATATTTAGAATGCCCAATTCCTCAAAATGGCGTGGCGCTTTGCCTTATTCAGAAGTATTTTAATGCATTACACCGGTAATCTTTTTTGGCATGAATTTATATGTCATAGCAACAGAGATTTCCTCCGTGAAAATTGAAAACTAAATATTATTGACATATATGACCGACATAATTGTCGTTTTTTTTATTATCAATAATTTGCAATTGCACTGCCAGTTTATGTGATGATACTTGTTTCAGATTAACTTTAAGACCTTGGCTTTAATAGTTCTTTTAAGATGTTTTTTGAACTTTTAAACGGCTTATTTGTTTTCTTGCAACCTACAAACAGATCTTATCCATGCTGTGTAGTATACTACAAGAATATACCATAAAACCAAGTAGCATGTTCAACGTTTTAAGTAATGGTTTTAACAACCTCCTGTAGGGTGGGCCCTTTCGGGTTTAATAGGGTTTTATCATGGGTTTATTAGAGCTGTTAAAACCACTAAGCTTTAAAACAAGTTTTAACGATTAGATTATAACAACAACTTGTATTCTATAAGAAAACTAAAAATGTTACTTGGGGAAATGCCTGAAAGATTCTTTGTACCGACTTTTCGAACCCTCTAAGCAGAATACCCTCTTCGAATGAGTGTAATCAGTTTCGTACCTATAATTCCGCCATATTTTGCTTATCCTTTGACAGATACGTGTATTTCGACTACCACTTGTAACCTTCCTCAGTGTCAGCTATCCATGGATAACTGGGTAACTGGATAACTGACACAGAGGAAGGTTACAAGTGGTAGTCGAAATACGCGTATCTTTCAAAGGATAAGCAAAATAGGGCGAAATTCAAAGGTACGAAACTGATTACACTCATTCGAAGAATGCCTAAAGGAATCCTAAAAAAATACTGGAACAATCACTGGAGGAACCTCTAAAGATACCACAGGAGAAATTCCTGGAGGAATGTCTGGTGAAATCCCTAGTGGAATTCTAGAAGAAATCTCTGCAGGAATCCATTATGGAATCACTGAAGGAAACTAGGGGAAAATTGCTGGAGTAATTCGTCAATGCATCCTTGCAGAAGTATCTGTAAAAAAATCTGGAGGAATCGTGCGAAGGATTCCTAAAGCATTTCGTGGACTAAGCCCTGATATAATCACTATCGGAACTCCGCAAGACGTCCATGGAAGAATTCACGAAGGAGAAAATCTTGGAGGAGTCCCTTAACAAATACCTGGAGGAATTTGTGAAGGTGTACCTGGAGGAATTCATGCGAAAATTCCAGGTTAATGCTCTTGGCATGGTGTTTATTTGAAAATTTATGAATTCCTAGCTACAACACTTTTATTGTGGAAATAATGAATGCCACAAGGATTACATATCGGAGAGTTTTGTTTACTCTTAAAATCTGGCTTTATGTATTTGTATTTGTATTTGTATTTATTAGTTACACGTAAACCCGGTGGATAAACCTTTTGTCAGGTCAAGGAATCTTTCTAAGAAAATTACATTACATTGTATTGGATATCTTCAAGTACACCATAAAACATTTCATCAATGGTTTACTTAAAAGTAGTCAAAAAACTGTTAGGTTTGGGTATTGCTGTTATAGAACCCTAATAAAACTGATACAAAACCAATCAGCAATTGAATTGTTACTTGGGTATAGCAGCATATGGTTCTAGAAAGTCCTTCTGTTTTCCTATTCCTGTATTCCTCAAATAAAAATCACAAAATTTAGCTATTCAACAAAGCTTGTTTTTAGGTGTAAAATTCTATGGTAATATTTAAGGTCCCGTAACGTGAGTAGATCACCTTACAATGGTACGTTGCGGCGTAAGATCTACTACAACAAATTTTGATCTTGCTACATATTTTCCTGACTGAATTAATCAGGAAGTTATGTACATTCCAAGATCAAGGTTTGGTGTACTTTTTATGTATTTGTTATATATGAATTATTACTGCTAACCAACATTGTATTTCAGGAAAATTCAGGTAAATGTCGTGTAAGAATTAATGCTGATCATATTTAATCATAATATTTTAGTTTTCAGATAACAAAAAGGTAAGAATATTCTATCATATAATAAATAAACAACACCACATATTTACACCACATATTATATCTCATCATATGTAAAATACTTCATTATATGTATGAAATTTACTACACTAAATACGCGCCAGGACCAAAAATATACATTTTTGATTCAGGAAGTGTTAATGTATTTCAGATATCCGTTTGATATCCGGATGCATTGATGCGGGGCTTACTGTTGCAGAAGACGACCTCAGGATGCACGTGCGAGTCAAGGCATACCTCGAAATGGGTCGTTAGATGTACAGTAGAGCTATCACCTTCCATCTCCAGGACTAAAAATGTTTGCGTCTATGCCTAAAAATAAATGGCGAAAACAGACGCAGACATTTTTCTTCTATAAAAGCACTGCCGGTCAGTGGGCGATGGATTGTACATATGTACATACACAAAATTCTATGGTAATATTTAAGTGATATTTTCAGAGATATAGGGTCCAGACCATCTGCGCAGTGGAACTATTTTGGGCACTTGCTGTTATAACTAAGTCAGTTTCAATCCGATTCACTTGAATTTTTGACCATGTCTAGATACTATACTTATCTAATCGTGTTCCAAAAATCAAATCAATCGGTTGAAAATTGAGTTAGTTATAGCAGAAAATGTCCAAAATAGGCCCTTCTGGCCAAATGGTTTTAGATGGATGGAATGGAATGGGTTATTTCTTTAGAATTTTTTATCTGGAACTCTTGGTTATTGATAATCTTGAGATGACTCGATTAAAAAAAATGTTGTGTCCAGGAGGGCCCCCTCTGGCTACGCCAATGTCTCTCGTAACACCAATTGAAAAAAAAAATGCGATGAGTTCGTGCAAAATATCAAACTTTCTGGAAGAACCGTTAAAATGAGAGTTATGACAATTCAAGACAATATGGATTACGCTCGTCAGGGTAATGGACGTTTTCCTACCCACTCGAACAGTTCTTATTCTTGCCCACCCACTTTGTTTGCTTTTTTCGGTTGCCAGAAGAGATGCTGGTTTGAGCCACACTTTTCTGGTGGTAGACGCTGGATTCATATCTCCCTCTATTTCTATTGAAAAGAAGGTCTCCAGCATCCAATTTCCAAAAATCCGCATTTTGTCTCACGTTTTCTCGAGCACAAACCAAAAGATTCATCATGCAAGTTGATCTGAAAATGCTACTTGGTGTTCACTGCGAGTGAGCAAACAACAAGTAACATTCTCAGATCAATTTGTTTGCAGCATCTCCGTATTTGTGCTATTTGAGTAAAATTAATGGCGGCCATTGTAGCGGCCATCTTTATACTAAGTACACCAACCTTGTTCTTAAGGAGTATTAGAAAAACAAATTATGATATTTTGTAAACTATTGCATTGGTGGGTATCCTTAGAGTATGTTATTTGATATTTCATACATTTTTGCGACAACCCGACTAGAGGATCATTACAAAAATATATCATAATTATATCTCATTGTGATATGACTAACAAATTATGTTATAATTTTGTTATGACATGGGTTGTTTATTACTTTTTCGAACTAAATTATAACAAAATATATTATAATCTTTAGTAACTAATTTTGTTATAAATTATTCAAAACAAATTCTGTTAAAACTTTGTTATTTTTACAACTGAATAAAATGATTCGTTGGAAAAATAACACAATTATATCAGAATATGAAATAATTTTGATTTTTAAATACATTACAAAAAACAAAAATAAAAATATTATGTATCCGTTTTTTTGTTTGTTTTTTTTTTACTGCGCAGAATGCCGGAAGCGTATCCGAGTACTCTCAAAACTAAAAGGTACTCTTATTTTTCCAACATTGAACCGAACTTCGACTCGTTAAAATAAGAAACTATTTTTATTATTGATTATGCGAATAGAACGGTCGGGTCATGCGGTATTACCAAAAGTACAAATTTTCTGGAACATGTCCTTATACTATTGAGCGGCCCAGATGCAAAGGGGTGTAAGTGACCATTTTGAGCTGAGCATATAAAAAAAACTTCAGATTTCAAGCTCCCAGGAACATTTTTAAGATTATTTTTATGATGATTTGAAAAATTCCAATATATGGCATCGTCCACAAATTACGTAACGCTCTAGGGGGAGGGGGGAGTACGACCGAGCGTTACGATCCATACAAAAATTTTCACGTTTTCATACAAAAAGCGTTACGGAGGGGGGAGGGGGGTCTAAAAATGACAATTTCAGCGTTACGTAATAAATGGATGCTGCCTATCAGAGAAAATTCGGTTTATTTTTGAAACTCCATACATTTTGTATGGGATGAAAAATTGATGAAAAACTTCAAACCTCATTTACTCAAAAGTGGGGTTTTGTCACTTACATCCCTTTGTTTCTAACCCTCTCTATTCTAATATCGGAGTTGGAGTAGTTGGAGCGTATTGAAAAGACATGGTCTCTCGGGAAACATGTTCCGTAATGATTACTTTAAAATCAATAAACACGTACTGTATAGTAGCAAAGGTTTATTGGCTGGGACTCTTATTTAATTTGCACATCTTCCGGCAAATCTTCCGGAGTTAGATTTAAGTGCAATAAAAGCAACATGAATAATTTCACAGTATTTGTGCAGTAGCTATATATCCCGCTTCAAGTTAGATTTGACAATAATGTTTACATCCAACAAGCCGTGTTGGTATACAAACCAGGGGGATGACGAAGGGCCAGAATCATCTACCTAGCATTCAATTCAACATGGCGTGCAATGTTTTTGTTTTGATTGCTTAATTCATGGAAAAAATGCGCTGGAAACATCGACACTGCTTCGCTGCTACATATAGTATCGTGCAAAGTTATAAGGAAAGAGAAACAATCATCAAAAACAACGATTTCGTTTGAAATGTGTAATTTCTGAAATAAGCACTAGCAACACACGAGCCACACACCCGAAAATCAGGAGCAAGTTAGGGCAAACCGACCAGAAAGTGGGTACCAAAACGCGCCGTACCAAAAATGATGTTGGGTGGAGCGGCGATGTACCGAGTTTGACAGCCGTGTCACCCCACTGATACAAACAGTTTCTTTAGGGGCCGTTCATAAACCACGTAGACTTTTTGGGGAGAGGGGGGAGTCTGACCAAAGTCTACGCTTCATACAAATTTCAAAATATTTGTATGGACAAAAGTCTACGAGGGGGGAGGGGGGGGGGTCTGAGATGGCAAAATTTTGGTCTACGTGGTTTATGAACAGCCCCTTAGTACAGCTTCTAGCTGTAATGATATCGCATAACGGCCTTCAAGGCGCTGCTGGTTTGTGGATTTGTTAGTATTACGAATTGTACTATATATTAGCAGCTGTTTCGTTAATGGGAACTCCTATTAAGTTTGTTCAAGTTTTCACATCGTTTGGTGTTCCCGTATTTGATATTTGCATTTCGAATGCCCACAGCAATAACTATTACTTAATTTATCTTCTTAAGTTTATTGACTGCTGCATCATATTATTGATGATGATGATGATGATGATTGAGTACCCACCATCAGCGCAAGGATTACCTATATGTCATATTAACAGTACTGCTATTCTAACTTCTAATTATAACGTCAAAAAGTACCGAACAGACTATGTAGTATATATTAAGAAGTGGATGTTATTGAGCGTGGAGATAGCAAATGCGGTACTAAATAATCCTAAACAATACAAATGTGAATGATAATTCTGCTCAATTGATCACTGCATTTCTCTACTCAAACTTTTTTTTATTACGACCTATTATCATTTGACCATATTTGCTTTGACATTATATCAACTTTTTCATTTCCAAAAATAATCTAAATCTTAGAATAAAACTAAATAGCATCTGCAAAAGTTATCATATCAGCCTATGATATAATTGTGATCAATTAAAACAAAGCCACATTTACGCTCACGTAGGTACGTGTATGATCGTCGGTCTCACAGCGCAAAGAAAAAAAAACAAATTCAATCATCACCGTCCGTAAAGAATCACGACTACAGCAACTTTGACGCCGCCAGAAAGCACCCCATGACGAAGCTCAATCATAAATAGTCGACTGGCTATTTTTTCGTCGTTCTCTTTGTTCAACAAACGACGACGGGCCATGCGCACGCCACCACTGTTATTAGTGTTTCAGTGCGCATGTCTGCGCACCGCGATAGCGCTGTTGGTAAGAGAGAGAGGTTCATTGTTTGATCTTGCATTCAAATCTCTGTCTATTTTTGTTCTGCGACTGACAAACAAGAGATGGGGGAATAGGGAAACTGGCAATACGTGGAACCAGTAAAGCTTCTTTCATTGCTCGCTTCAGGTGCTGTGATAGCCTCATTGGTAAAGGCGACTGATAATTAGCGATGGTAGGATTATTGGTTCAGATCCCGTCCGGGTATGTAAGTTTTATAATGAACTAGAAAGTTTTTTTGCGTGACCTATTATTTTCTAAAAATAGAATAACACACTCAAAATAATTACCCAAAAAATGAGTATAAAAATTAGTTTTTACCCTAATTGGTGTCAAAGGAATTATAACACAATTTGTTATAATTTTGTTATATTCTATCATATTTCATGGAACAAATTTTGTAATATTTTTGTTATGATCATAACACAAGTTATTACATTTTTGTTCTTTTCAGTGGGAATTTTGTTAGAATTTTTGTTATTTTAACTACTAACGGTACATGTTTTATAACAACCCTTGTTATAAAAATTTATTGTAACAAAATAACACAGCTTGTTATAATTTTGTAATGTCCATCTAGTCGGGAAGTGGTGGAGTGGACAAAGATTCATGGAGTTACTCATTATCTCACAACCTACGTAATTATTCTCAAAGAACGAAACATTAGTCCGCTTCTACTATTACCAACCCGGGGCTGTGATTAAAGACAACCCAGACAACCAATTCATACGTTAAACGAAGTTTGCGACCTTGTTCTACGTGCAATTAACCGTAAAAGTTTCATCGCATAAAATGCTGCAAATATGCCTTATGCGTGCAAAAGTGGAGGCGATATGCGTGCATTGACGGAACAAAGACAAGACTATATGGGTTGAAGCGATATCATCTGCGAGTAACGATGTGTGCTATGTTGCGAGGTAATCAATCATATTATGCGACTTGCTTTATTAAATCAAAAAAAAGCAGCACACGTCGTCCTCAGTGACGAACTCAATACTTTTGGATTAACAACCTGTACCTTAAACATGACACCACACAATACTTGTGAAACATGTTGATAAATCGTGAAGATATTCTAACTCATCACAATGTTTTCCTGAAAACTCAATACCTACCTGTGGTGTCGGAGTACGGAGCAGTGAACGTTAAGTTCTGTATTATTTTCCAACCTGAGTCGAATAAAAACTCTTCTAAATTTATTTTCCAGGGTCATTTTGAGCGGCTGTAATGAATTTATAATCACAAATATCTCACTACCCAATAGATTTCGCACTTTTACATCGGATTCACAAAGCAACCACAGTCAGACACCGACTTTTACTTTGTTATCACATTTCAAGTCACATTATGTACGCATAACGGATTTTCACTTATGTGAGTTTGTATGTATTCGTAAACAAATTTGCTCATGCATTTGTGCAAGTTTATTGACACACTAATGCGAGTAGAGATGTCATAACAAGATGAAATTCGCATAATCATCGCAGGAAGCAAAATGCGATTTCGAATGTTATTTTGCGAGTTTGCGGATGTAATTATGCGATTCAGTTTTGTGCATCGCAAATAAACAGGAAAATGTCGTTTATTGCAGTGAGTTTCACACTTTGGTTGCACTTGGGGCATACATTTATGTGATTGTGAGGTATGTTAGTGATAATATGATGAAATCTATGCATTGTTATGCGAGTTCTGGTTGTCTGGGAAATGACGCCCTTGTACTTGAATTAGCTTACAATGGCATCCGAGGAATTTGTTTCAATCAGCGGCAATAGGAAGCGAGCTTTATCAATGGGACTGGATGGGTAAGTGGATACTTACCTAGCTAGTACGTGCCCACCATTATGAAGCGAACAAAAAAGTCAAGATGATCTTGATGTCATCGTCGTTGTCGGATTGTCGTCCGTCAGCGCCAGACCAGAAGCATAACAGAATAGCTACAAACCACCTGTCTTTAGGCCCTATACACAATGAGATCTAGCTGCCTGACGAAACGGGAATCGTGAAAAATTAGGTTCTCCACGGCTCGGCTTAATTGCTCCGTTGTTGAGTTATCTTCGTTGGCTCATTTGAATGAATCAGTCGCTGGGTGCTGGTATAGCTTACCTCCTGACTCGAAGTTGTGCACATCTATCTATCACCTGACAGAGCAAGCGAAGCAGCGTAGCGATAGGAATTCGAAACGATTAAGTTCTAGGACGCGTGCGATGCGCATATCTCGTGTTTCGTCGTTGCTTGGTGCCATCCATTTGGGAGATTCGTAATCGTCCGGTGGCGGCAGCAATCGTTCATCAACCAGGCGCATCAATGGGAGTCAAATGGTTGCTATCATCATCATCAGTACATGGCAACATATAGAGTGCCGCTGGTTACCGCCGTAGGCAATAAACAGTAGGAAAATGCCACTTTTCTCAAGGAAAGGACACGATTAGCATGAAATCGTTGTAGTAACGATTACTAGATAAGGGGGTATGGGAAACCCCTCTTCATCATTTACCATGCCCCTATATGTTCATCCCATTGCAAAAACTGGCTATTAAAGCACCGGTTAGTTCCTTTTCTAATGTTATCATGCATGCTCACTAGTATGGGACAAATATCAAATCCTCGCTCCAGTCGACTTTTTAGATCCCATTTAGGTCCCATATGAACTGTACAAAATTTCAGCGCAATCGATGGAACTATAATTTAGCGCAAGCGGTTCAAAGTTTTCATAGGATTTACTATGGAAAAAGTTACACTTTCAGATAAAAAATCCCAGAGGTCGTCCCTTATCTCCTTAATTCAAATCGATCAATGTTTCTTGTAGAAAAATCAATTATGAAACTTTCCTTCGAAGACTGCAAAACAATTGGATGCTTGTGGAAAAAGTTATTGATTTATTACCGATTAGTGATCCAATGAACGGCTTTTTGTTTTGTTTTATTAGCAGCACTGTAGCTGCTGCCTTGGCTACTGCTGTTTCTGGGGCTGGTGATGCCTTCCGCCACCCCATGCAACAACGGCAGCAGCAGTGCTGCTGATAAAATAAAATTAAAAGCCGTTCGTTGGATCACTAATCGGTAATAAATCAATAACTTTTTCCACAAGCATCCACTTGTTTTGCGGTCTTCGAAGGAAAGTTTCATAATTGATTTTTCTACAAGAAACATTAATCGATTTGAATTAAGGAGACAAGAGACGACCTCTGGGATTTTTTATCTGAAAGTGTAACTTTTCCCATAGTAAATCCTATGAAAACTTTGAACCGCTTGCGCTAAATTATAGTTTCACCGATTGCGCTGAAATTTTGTACAGTTCATATGGGACCTAAATGGGATCTAAAAAGTCGACTGGAGCGAGGATTTATTTTCTCCATACAAGCGTGTGCCATACTAATGCTCACTCCTAAAAAAAAACGAAAATGAGAAACACAACAAATAGCGCTTAGCTAAGTTTTAGATAGGATAAGAATGAGAGCACTATGCTTAACCCGTTAACGCCCAAGGTGACACACAGTTTAAATCTTTGAATAAAGTTGTTATCAAAGGTCAAGTTCCAATAAAATATTCATGATTGTACGGAAAAAATGGAAGTCTATGGTATATTTCCAAAAAAAAATCGTCAATGTAGGTCCTCAAATCTGATAATTTTCTCAAGTTATGGTTCAGCACAACTTCTACGTTATCGTTATATTCTGATTTGTATAGATACAATACAGCTCCAAAAAAGTGAGAGAGATGACAACCACTCAAAAAGAATAGAAAATGGACTTGTAATTAGGGCAGAAATTTAATCTGATGAACTAAAAGTATGCAATGGTCCTTGTAATTTCAAGTAGAGGTGTGCGCCGAGTTGAAATCTGTCGGCGGCGGCGTTTTGCACTTTTTTGGCCGGCGGCGGCGGCGTGATCGGCGTGGTCATAATTTTTAAATTTTTGTTAATTCCGTTAATCAATATCAGAGTTTTATTTTTTTAATAACTCATCATTTTGAAGATGCAATGACATGTTTATAATTACGGTTTAGTTATTTTTTTTATTTTCACATGTTTTTTTTGAAAGTATATTGAAATAATTTTTATGGTGAATCAGCTGCCCAAAAAAATATCCAGAATGACCTTCTAAAGGAATTCCCGGAAGAAATTCAAGAGGAATTCCCGGTGGAATTTCTAGAGGAATTTCCGAATAAACTCTTTAAGGAATTCCCGGAGGAACTCGTAGAGGCATTCCTCTAGGTACACCTAGAGGAATTCTCGGATGAACATCTAAACGAACTTCCAAAAGAGCATCTAAAAGAATTCCCTGTTGAACTCTAAGAGAAACGTTTTAGGAAACTCCTGGAAGAATTCCGGAAACAAATCTTAGAAGAGCTCTTAAAGAAATTACCGGAGGAACTCTTAGAGGGATTTCCGGAGGAATTACTGGGGGAATTACTTACTGCTTACTACTTCACTTACCGGTGGAACTCATAGAAGAATACTTGAAGGAAATTCCGGACATTCCTTGTGCAACTCTCAAAAATATTTTTAGAGCAACTAGTAAAGTAATTGCCAGAGTAATTTTCGGAGGAACTCGTAGAGAAATTGTCGAAGAAATTGGAAAAGGAATTCAAGGAGGAACTCGTAGAGAAACTACCAGAGGTATTCATAGATGAGTTCTCGGATAAACTCTTAATGGATTTCCCGGAAGAACTTCTTGAGGAATTCCCACCCGGATTTCTAGAGCAACTCCCGATGGAACTCCTAGAAGAATTCCCAAGAAATTCGTGAAGAAATTCCCGGATGAACTCAAATACTTCTAGATAAATTCCTGGGAGAACTCCTAGAGGAACGTTCGGGGAAATTCTTAAAGGACTTCTCGAACGAATCTCCTGGCATACCCAATGCAGGTTCTAGAAAAAACTTATATAGCAACTCGTAGTGAAATTGCCTGGAGAACTTCTTCCCGGTGAACCTGACTAGAAGTTTCTAATAAAAATTTAACACTAACTAATCCTGATATTTATAACTAATTGTGTTATACTTCTGTTAGAAACATTTGGTGTACATAAATATTATCACACAATTATATCACATTGTGTTATAAAATTTGATTATAACTCATTGTAATATACTTAAGTTTTGCTTCTTTGGCATTGAGATAGCATTGTTACAAAGTTGTATCAAATTATGATAGAAACTAGTTATTTTGAAGCTAAGATTTATATCACGTTTTGTTATAATTTTGATCTGTTCATAAAACAATAAGTTATTTTCTTGATTACACCAGAATACTTTTTGTTACAATTTTAGATATTTTAACATCATCCTGCATCTAAATTATAACATAATAAGTTATTGAAAATTTTTATAACATCATAACACAATATGTTACAAACTTGATATAAATTTCTAGTCGGGTCACTAGAAGTTCTTCCAGAGATCTCTCCGAGAGTTTTCTCAACGATTCCTACGTGCATTCTTACTTACAGTCAAATATTCAAATATTTCTCCAAAAGTTCTTAAAGAGATTTCCCCTAGAGTTCGTCTAGAAATTGTGGTTGTAGAATTCTTCAGCAACTTCTCCAAGGATTTCTTAAGAAAGGCTTCCGATGATTCCTACAAAAAAAATACTCTAAAGATTTCTACGGTAATTCCTCTAAGGAATTCCTCTAGAAATTTTTTCCAATAATTTTCAAAGGATTCCTCCAGGAATTTCTGCAAAAAAATCATAAGCAATTCCTCCACGTATTCTTCCGGGTAATCCTGTAAGGAATTCTTCATCAATTCCTCCATGACTATTTCCATGACCTCCTCTTTGAATTCTTCAAAGAACTTTGCCCCAAGGATTTGTTGGAAGATTATTTCATATACATGTTGGGATCTCAAGGAAACCACTCTTATGAACCTTCATCTCTGATCATAGAACACGAAAACACATTTCAATTCACCAATTATATTTCATCGACCAGATCACGTCGCCTTTGATCTGTTGGAGCTCTCAACATAAACTACTAATATGATTTCAATTATCGGGCCCATATAGCCGAGGCGGTAAACGCACGGGTATTCAGCATGACCATGTTGAGGGTGACGGGTTCGATTCCCGGTCGGTCCTGGATCTTTTCGTAAAGGAAATTTCCTCGACTTCCTTGGGCATAGAGTATCTTCGTGCCTGCCACACGATATACGCATGCAAAACGGTCATTGGCAGAGGAAGCTCTCAGTTAATAACTGTGGAAGTGCTCATAGAACACTAAGCTGAGAAGCAGGCTTTGTCCCAATGAGGACGTTACGCCAAGAAGAGAGAGAGAGAGAGAGATGATTTCAATTGTACAGTATACAGATCTTTCGTGATAGGGATTTCCCGCAAGGTTTAACTTAAGTTTAAAATCCAACATACATTTCCTCCCTTGAGAATTCTTCAGAGAATCCAAAAGGGAGTTTCTTTAAGACATTCTTAGCAAATTACTTCAGCCTATGCATCACAAATTCATTGAAGGATTCTTCATCTGGGAAAATCCATCAGAAATTCTGAAGGATCTCAGTAATTAATTGAGTTCTAGTTTTAAAGTTAAACTTTTCAATCCAATTCCAATTTCTTCGAAATTTCTTAGTATTTGGTCACTCAGTCTATGTTGTGAATATCACTACAATTAACTACAGCTTTTTTCCGCATAGATAATCGGTGTATGCATATCTGCCGACCGAAATGGTTATGTACTAGCAAATGAAGTGTAGTTGTTTTGTTAGAGTTAATAAAATATTCATTTCAACAGCGAAACGAAGTGTTTTGATATCCCTTTGGATTTCCTGAACGCTCTGTGTTCGAAAACAAATTACTTGAAGTATTTATCTAAAGGTTTCTTTACAAATTATCGACAATTACAATGACTCATTATGGAAATGCTTTTTTCTATCCTTTTAAAAATTCATTCATAAATTCCTCCAAGGGAATATTCCTGCAAGAATCTGCGGTGGATATTCCTACCGAAACATTCACCACTTAAGTGCCATAATACTACTGAACAACTTTGCAGAAGGAATACCATTAATTAAAAATAATGAAATAAAACATCCCAAAAAACGCTTGAAACATTTAAATAAACGCTGGCGCAACTAGTGCTTAGTTCCACACTTTTCACTATTTGAAAGTCATTAGCTATCTGTTCAACTCAGTTAATAACACGAACATATAATTGCTATCAACTGTATTAAGAACAGTTTCGTGTGACGTCCATTCGTGTAGGTACAGCGATGTGGGCTCCAGCTCCGAAGTAGTGAACGCTGGCTCTAGTGCACAACGAGCGCACACGACATCAAAGCTGAGGGACTAAATGGGCTGTAGTAACGTGCATGGTGACGTCATAACTGGGCATGGTGACGTCATACTTTCCCTCTCCGGTATGTTGGATCAGCAAGTCTATTTATAGAGGAGCTACCAATATGAAGAACCATTTCAGCTTATATCGCCCCTCACTTCAAGTGTTGCGATGGCCTCACTGGTAAAAACGACCAGCTCCTGTTCTAGGTTCTGGCCGTCCTAGGTTCGAATCCCTGGGTTTTATGTATACTATGTGGAGAAGTTTTTTGATGCCAGTAACTTTTTACTAAAAATAAAATGCCACTCTAAAAATTGATTACCCAAAAATGAGTTAATTTTTACACTACTTAATTTTTACCCAATATATTTATATCTGGTTTATAACAACACGTGATATAATTTGATTTACCTTTCTTGATTTTTCACATCTCATTTTGTTATAATATTGTTATAATTGTATCAAGATCAGTTATAATTATGTTATGACTAGAGCAATTTTTGTTATAATTTTTGTTATTTTAACACCTAACCGGCGATTTTTATAACTCATTCTGTTATGAAAAATCTTTGAAATAAATAACTTAATCGGTTATAATTTTGTTATGCATTTCTGATCGGGTAGGGTATTGGTTCCCTTATTAAGCATGTGTCTCCCATTTTCATCCTACGAAAAACAAAGGATTGAAGCGCTGTTTGTCTTGTTTCTTATTTTTGTATTTTTTTGTTAGAAGTAAGGCGCCCATGAAAACAAAAAAAAACGGAATCAATCAGTGCCGTAATCGTTTGTTTTCGAAAAGGATAAATATGGGAGCGTGAGATTACTGATGGCACACATACCCTAGTTTTCATTAGAAACTGAAACCACTATATGGTGGATCTTTTTTTTTTGTGCCGGTCACTGTATTAGGTTGTGTATGCTGACTTTGTAAATGGTGCTTACGTCGACTATGCGATCATGGGCAGTGTACCCGATCAGGAAGGTATAACAACATTATAACCGATTAAGTTATTTATTTCAAAGATTTTTCATAACAGAATGAGTTATAAAATTCGCCGGTTAGGTGTTAAAATAACAAAAATTATAACTAAAATTGCTCCAGCCATAATATAATTATAACAGATCTTGATACAATTATAACAAGCTTATAACAAAATGAGATATAAAAAATCATTCAAATTATATCACATTTTGTTAAAAACCAGTTATAAATATATTGGGTAAAAATTAAGTAGTGTAAAAATTAACTCATTTTTGGGTAATCAATTTTTAGAGTGACATTTTATTTTTAGTAAAAATTCGAAGGATTCGAACCTAGGACGGCTAGAACCTAGAACAGTAGCTTGTCGTTTTTTCCAGTAAGGCCATCGCAGCACTTGAAGTGAGGGGCGATATATGCTGAAATGGTTCTTCATATTGGTAACTCCTCTATAAATAGACTCGCTGATCCAACATACCGGAAAGGGAAAGTATGACGTCACCATGCACGTTACTACAGCCCATTTAGTCCCTCAGCTTCAATGTCGTGTGCGGTTGTTGTGCACTAGAGCCAGCGATCACTACTTCGGAGCTGGAGCCCACATCGCTGTGCCTACGCGAATGGACGTCACACGAAACTGTTCTAAATACAGTTCATAGCAATTATATCTTCGTGTTATTAACTAAGTTGAATAGATAGCTAATGATTTTCAAATAGTTAAAAGTATGGAACTAAGCACTAGTTACGCCAGCGTTTATTAAAATGTTTAAAGCATTTTTTGGCATGTTTTATTTTATTATTATTTAATGATATTCCTTCTGAAAAGTTGTTCAGTAGTATTATGGCGCTTAAGTGGTGAATGTTTCGGTAGAAATATATACCGCAAATTCTTGCAGGAATATTCCCTTGGAGGAATTTTTAAAAGGATAGAAAATTTCCCATCCCATAATGAGTCATTAGTGTAATTGTAGATAAAATTCGTAAACAAAACCTTTCGATAAATACTTGACGTAATTTGTTTTCGAACACAGAGCGTTCAGGAAATCCAAAGGGATATCAAAACATTTCGTATCACTGTTGAACTAAATATTTTATTAACTCTAACAAAACAACTATACTTCATTTGGTAGTACATAACTATTTCGATCGGCAGATATGCATACACAGATTATCTATGCGGAAAAAAGCTGTAGTTAATTGTAGTGATATTCACAACAGAGACCACATACTAAGAAATTTCGAAGAAATTGGAATTGGATTGAAAAGTTAGCTTTAAAACTAGAACTTAAATAATTACTGAGATCCTTCAGAATTTCTGATGGATTTTTCCTGATTGAGAATCCTTTAAGGAAATTGCTAAGAATGTCTAAAAGAATCTCCCTTTTGGATTCTCTGCAGAATTTTCAAGGGAGGAAATGTATTTATGTTGGATTTTAAACTTAAGTTAAACCTTGCGGGAAATCCCTATAACGAATGATCTGTATACTGTACAATTGAATTCATATTAGTAGTTTAAGTTGGGAGCTCCGACAGATCAAAGGCGAGGTGATCTGGTCGGTGAAATATAATTGGTGAATTGGAATGTGTTTTCGTGTTCTATGATCAGAGATGATGCTTCATAGGAATGGTTTACTTCAGATCCCAACATGTATATGAAATAATCTTTTAACAAATCCTTGGGGCAAAGTTCTTTGAAGAATTCAAAGAGGAAGTCATGAAAAAAAATCATGGAGGAATTGTTGAAGAATTCCTTAGTGGTTTACCCGGAAGAATACGTGGAGAAATATTTGAATATTTAACTGGAGGATCGTCAGTAAGAATTCACGTAGGAATCGTCGAGAAAACTCTCGGAGAGATCTCTGGAAGAACTCTAGTGAGCCATTCCATAGTAAAACGATATAGTGCATCACCGATTGTCGTGAAACTTGGTGGGCTTGTAGTTCTTCGGAAATAATTAGACCCGTATTTCTTTATTTCGTCATTAGGGTGACCAATTTTCATATAGGGTGGTCCAAAAAATTAAGGTTTTTCAAAATAAAAATTTTCAAAAGATCGTAACTTTTGAACCAGTTGACCGACTTTAAACTTCTTTTTTTTTTGTTTGGAAGCTATTGAATTATAGTTTTCGGGAAAAATACGTTAAAGGAACTAAAATGTAAAGAGTACTATAAAATATGCAAATATATTAGTTTTTTCACGTTTTTATGGTCTCGGGACCAAAGAGGTACCCTGGTTTTATATTTTTATCAGAAAATTCAGGAAATTTGTCGTAACATATCAAAAAATCAGAGATGTATATTTTTTTAGTTTTTGAGATATGATTTTTTTGAAAATAAAAGGTCAAATTTTCCCATACAAGACACTTTTTTAAATTTGATTATATTTTGATTCCTTATGATATTATGGATACCAAAACCACCAGGAATCACTTTAAAAAGCAGTACTATGCATAGTTTTATGAGAATTTGCAATTTCAAGCAATTTTAGAGTAGCTAGTACTAAAATATATGACTCTCTATATTCAAAAAATCATATCTCAAAAACAAAACGACATACATTTCTGATTTTTTGATATGTTACGCAAAATTTCCTGAATTTTCTGATAAAAATATAAAACCAGGGTACCTCTTTGGTCCCGAGACCATGAAAACGTGAAAAAACTAATATATTTGCATATTTAATAGTACTCTTTACATTTTAGCCCCTTTAACGTATTTTTCCTGAAAACTAAATAGCTTTCAACCAAAAAAAAAAAAAGGTTAAAAGTTACGATTTTTTTAAAATTTTTAGTTTTGAAAAACCTTGATTTTTTGGACCACCCTATATGAAAATTGGTCACCCTAATGACGAAATAAAAAAATACGGGTCTAATTATTTCCGAAGAACCACAAGCCCACCAAGTTTCACGACAATCGGAGATGCACTATATCGTTTTTCTATGGAATGGCTGTTATATAATAAAGGACATCAACAATTGTGTATTTTCTAAACACAGTGGCGCCATACAGCGGTTAATTTGCGCACTAAACACTGCCAAAAAAATATTGATTAGTTACACATTGCATTTTATAAATTATTACTGAGTGTGTTACAATGTTGATGTAATGATGACCAAATCACATATTCATTTATTATAACTGACTTTGATACCCAAGTAACACACTTGTCACCGAAGAGTCACGGCGGCGCAGGTTTTTGTTACGCAGAAGTTACTATGACTTACTTCTAACAAATAAATACTAACTAGCTAAAAGTAAGTCTCAGTGACTTCTGCGTAACAAAAACCTGCGCCGCCGTGACTCTTCGGTGACAAGTGTGTTACTTGGGTAGAACCTTGAAATAATACAAACTATCTTTCGTACCGATATCAACAAATATATCTAAATATAACAAACCTTGATATAAATATCAATCGTTGATATAATTATGTTATGTTTTTGTTATGCCTTTCTGATCGGGTAGTGAACTGTGTATTTTGTTCAAGAAAATATGCTACAGGGGCATATTATAACAGAAAATACAAGGTCATTTATGTATTCTTCTTTAACGTGAAACGGAACGCAGTGTTATTTTTCCTAGCTTCTCTCTCTTTCTAACAATTTGCCTCGCGATTGTGAAGATGGTAATCTCGAGTTCTATCGCACTGAAGATGCTGAAAAACATTCAGCATATGCACTGCAAGTGAGCATACAGAATGTTAGGTTTTTGTTCCAAAACATTAAGTAATTAGAATTTGAATAGCAACAGAGCAATGGCGGATATTTCCTCGACCACCCGTCCTTGAAAAAATATTTTGGAACTCCACCAGACGTCATTTTTTTGTGAAATTATGTTTCTTGGATCATGATTGTCGCTGACAAATTTATTTGAAAACATTTATTGTAAGCAGGGATGCCAGATGATTTTTTTGGAAAATCTGTATCACTCTTTTCAAAATTCTGTTCCCCATACAAAATTATGGTGAAAAAGCTGTATCCCATATTAAAATAAAATAAAAATCTGTATTTCATATTAAACGAAATCTGTACGGGTCCTCAAAATTCTGTATAATACAGATAATTCTGTATATATGGCATCCCTGATTGTAAGATACCTTGGGTTTCAACGGGTTAATTTTATGAACTTCACTATAAAGCCGTTTGGTTGCATATCTGCAGGAGTATATTTGTTCGATATTTGTTCGGTTTTAGGTATTTAGATGGCAGTGCTGTGAAAAATTGGAAGCATCACCTCATTATGAATCATAAAGAAAAAAAAATCCTCAACTCTCAAGACGTACTCGTCAAGTTGTAAAACATGCTCGAATCCAGGAACCAAACCGCAAAACCCACAATCGTAAGTGTAATTGATTCTAATTTCAGTTCAGGTACCACTTGACTCGTGTGTTGTGAGTCGAGTCTTAACAACAGTCATCTCCAGCCAAAACTCATCCCCTCATCAAACGGCATGCATGTAGGTACGTATTCCTGACTCCGACTCCAGAGAGCCATTGTTCCAAACCCCATCGACAGGGTACTTGACTATCATTGACGTGGTGGTGCGGCAACGTGCCTTATTTTGGATTCCCCTTCGAATCGTCGATTCTGCACACCTTGAAATAGGAGCGGTAGATCAGGTTGTTGGTAGGAAGATATTGAGTTTTGTCAATTATTCTTCTTCTAAAAGCAAAACAAACAAACCGTGCCGTGTGTCATTTGATCTTTGAAGTGATCGTGTGGCAGGACGCGGCACGTCATCAATCACCCCCAGAAGCGGTGATTCGTACTAGTACTGGTTGTAGTCAAATGATTTTTGCGACAAATAAAAATAGTAATTCAATGGTGCATTCGTCTATATTGTGTATACTATGAGCGCTTCAAATAAACTGCTTCCATTACCACTGCAAAGCGATTTGTAGCTCCAAACCGTGCAAGTTCATGAATCTCACGATAAAATAACAATTAACTTTTCCAATTGGGTCAATAAAGTCTCGTCATCTGCCGTTGCTGGTAGGCCTAACGAGTCGGAGCAGGGCGTGCTGAACAGTGACTGTGAATGAAGTGTGAGACAGGGGTGCTAAACAAACGATTATCGCCACCATTAGATTAATCGTTGTTCCGTGATGCATATGGAGAGGGTCTATATTGGTCGGATGTGAGCCGGTATAGCTCAGTGTTTTTCAACTGATGGAGATCTTTCTATCTTCTATCTTCTATCTTCTATCTTCTATCTTCTATCTTCTATCTTCTATCTTCTATCTTCTATCTTCTATCTTCTATCTTCTATCTTCTATCTTCTATCTTCTATCTTCTATCTTCTATCTTCTATCTTCTATCTTCTATCTTCTATCTTCTATCTTCTATCTTCTATCTTCTATCTTCTATCTTCTATCTTCTATCTTCTATCTTCTATCTTCTATCTTCTATCTTCTATCTTCTATCTTCTATCTTCTATCTTCTATCTTCTATCTTCTATCTTCTATCTTCTATCTTCTATCTTCTATCTTCTATCTTCTATCTTCTATCTTCTATCTTCTATCTTCTATCTTCTATCTTCTATCTTCTATCTTCTATCTTCTATCTTCTATCTTCTATCTTCTATCTTCTATCTTCTATCTTCTATCTTCTATCTTCTATCTTCTATCTTCTATCTTCTATCTTCTATCTTCTATCTTCTATCTTCTATCTTCTATCTTCTATCTTCTATCTTCTATCTTCTATCTTCTATCTTCTATCTTCTATCTTCTATCTTCTATCTTCTATTTTCTATCTTCTATCTTCTATCTTTCATCTTCTATCTTTCATCTTCTATCTGCTATCTTCTATCTTCTATCTTCTATCTTCTATCTTCTATCTTCTATCTTCTATCTTCTATCTTCTATCTTCTATCTTCTATCTTCTATCTTCTATCTTCTATCTTCTATCTTCTATCTTCTATCTTCTATCTTCTATCTTCTATCTTCTATCTTCTATCTTCTATCTTCTATCTTCTATCTTCTATCTTCTATCTTCTATCTTCTATCTTCTATCTTCTATCTTCTATCTTCTATCTTCTATCTTCTATCTTCTATCTTCTATCTTCTATCTTCTATCTTCTATCTTCTATCTTCTATCTTCTATCTTCTATCTTCTATCTTCTATCTTCTATCTTCTATCTTCTATCTTCTATCTTCTATCTTCTATCTTCTATCTTCTATCTTCTATCTTCTATCGTATATCTTCTATCTTCTATCTTCTATCTTCTATCTTCTATCTTCTATCTTCTATCTTCTATCTTCTATCTTCTATCTTCTATCTTCTATCTTCTATCTTCTATCTTCTATCTTCTATCTTCTAACTTCTATCTTCTATCTTCTATCTTCTATCTTCTATCTTCTATCTTCTATCTTCTATCTTCTATCTTCTATCTTCTATCTTCTATCTTCTATCTTCTATCTTCTATCTTCTATCTTCTATCTTCTATCTTCTATCTTCTATCTTCTATCTTCTATCTTCTATCTTCTATCTTCTATCTTCTATCTTCTATCTTCTATCTTCTATCTTCTATCTTCTATCTTCTATCTTCTATCTTCTATCTTCTATCTTCTATCTTCTATCTTCTATCTTCTATCTTCTATCTTCTATCTTCTATCTTCTATCTTCTATCTTCTATCTTCTATCTTCTATCTTCTATCTTCTATCTTCTATCTTCTATCTTCTATCTTCTATCTTCTATCTTCTATCTTCTATCTTCTATCTTCTATCTTCTATCTTCTATCTTCTATCTTCTATCTTCTATCTTCTATCTTCTATCTTCTATCTTCTATCTTCTATCTTCTATCTTCTATCTTCTATCTTCTATCTTCTATCTTCTATCTTCTATCTTCTATCTTCTATCTTCTATCTTCTATCTTCTATCTTCTATCTTCTATCTTCTATCTTCTATCTTCTATCTTCTATCTTCTATCTTCTATCTTCTATCTTCTATCTTCTATCTTCTATCTTCTATCTTCTATCTTCTATCTTCTATCTTCTATCTTCTATCTTCTATCTTCTATCTTCTATCTTCTATCTTCTATCTTCTATCTTCTATCTTCTATTTTCTATCTTCTATCTTCTATCTTTCATCTTCTATCTTTCATCTTCTATCTGCTATCTTCTATCTTCTATCTTCTATCTTCTATCTTCTATCTTCTATCTTCTATCTTCTATCTTCTATCTTCTATCTTCTATCTTCTATCTTCTATCTTCTATCTTCTATCTTCTATCTTCTATCTTCTATCTTCTATCTTCTATCTTCTATCTTCTATCTTCTATCTTCTATCTTCTATCTTCTATCTTCTATCTTCTATCTTCTATCTTCTATCTTCTATCTTCTATCTTCTATCTTCTATCTTCTATCTTCTATCTTCTATCTTCTATCTTCTATCTTCTATCTTCTATCTTCTATCTTCTATCTTCTATCTTCTATCTTCTATCTTCTATCTTCTATCTTCTATCTTCTATCTTCTATCTTCTATCTTCTATCTTCTATCTTCTATCTTCTATCTTCTATCTTCTATCTTCTATCTTCTATCTTCTATCTTCTATCTTCTATCTTCTATCTTCTATCTTCTATCTTCTATCTTCTATCTTCTATCTTCTATCTTCTATCTTCTATCTTCTATCTTCTATCTTCTATCTTCTATCTTCTATCTTCTATCTTCTATCTTCTATCTTCTATCTTCTATCTTCTATCTTCTATCTTCTATCTTCTATCTTCTATCTTCTATCTTCTATCTTCTATCTTCTATCTTCTATCTTCTATCTTCTATCTTCTATCTTCTATCTTCTATCTTCTATCTTCTATTTTCTATCTTCTATCTTCTATCTTCTATCTTCTATCTTCTATCTTCTATCTTCTATCTTCTATCTTCTATCTTCTATCTTCTATCTTCTATCTTCTATCTTCTATCTTCTATCTTCTATCTTCTATCTTCTATCTTCTATCTTCTATCTTCTATTTTCTATCTTCTATCTTCTATCTTCTATCTTCTATCTTTCATCTTCTATCTGCTATCTTCTATCTTCTATCTTCTATCTTCTATCTTCTATCTTCTATCTTCTATCTTCTATCTTCTATCTTCTATCTTCTATCTTCTATCTTCTATCTTCTATCTTCTATCTTCTATCTTCTATCTTCTATCTTCTATCTTCTATCTTCTATCTTCTATCTTCTATCTTCTATCTTCTATCTTCTATCTTCTATCTTCTATCTTCTATCTTCTATCTTCTATCTTCTATCTTCTATCTTCTATCTTCTATCTTCTATCTTCTATCTTCTATCTTCTATCTTCTATCTTCTATCTTCTATCTTCTATCTTCTATCTTCTATCTTCTATCTTCTATCTTCTATCTTCTATCTTCTATCTTCTATCTTCTATCTTCTATCTTCTATCTTCTATCTTCTATCTTCTATCTTCTATCTTCTATCTTCTATCGTATATCTTCTATCTTCTATCGTATATCTTCTATCTTCTATCTTCTATCTTCTATCTTCTATCTTCTATCTTCTATCTTCTATCTTCTATCTTCCATCTTCCATCTTCTATCTTCTATCTTCTATCTTCTATCTTCTATCTTCTATCTTCTATCTTCTATCTTCTATCTTCTATCTTCTATCTTCTATCTTCTATCTTCTATCTTCTATCTTCTATCTTCTATCTTCTATCTTCTATCTTCTATCTTCTATCTTCTAACTTCTATCTTCTATCTTCTATCTTCTATCTTCTATCTTCTATCTTCTATCTTCTATCTTCTATCTTCTATCTTCTATCTTCTATCTTCTATCTTCTATCTTCTATCTTCTATCTTCTATCTTCTATCTTCTATCTTCTATCTTCTATCTTCTATCTTCTATCTTCTATCTTCTATCTTCTATCTTCTATCTTCTATCTTCTATCTTCTATCTTCTATCTTCTATCTTCTATCTTCTATCTTCTATCTTCTATCTTCTATCTTCTATCTTCTATCTTCTATCTTCTATCTTCTATCTTCTATCTTCTATCTTCTATCTTCTATCTTCTATCTTCTATCTTCTATCTTCTATCTTCTATCTTCTATCTTCTATCTTCTATCTTCTATCTTCTATCTTCTATCTTCTATCTTCTATCTTCTATCTTCTATCTTCTATCTTCTATCTTCTATCTTCTATCTTCTATCTTCTATCTTCTATCTTCTATCTTCTATCTTCTATCTTCTATCTTCTATCTTCTATCTTCTATCTTCTATCTTCTATCTTCTATCTTCTATCTTCTATCTTCTATCTTCTATCTTCTATCTTCTATCTTCTATCTTCTATCTTCTATCTTCTATCTTCTATCTTCTATCTTCTATCTTCTATCTTCTATCTTCTATCTTCTATCTTCTATCTTCTATCTTCTATTTTCTATCTTCTATCTTCTATCTTTCATCTTCTATCTTTCATCTTCTATCTGCTATCTTCTATCTTCTATCTTCTATCTTCTATCTTCTATCTTCTATCTTCTATCTTCTATCTTCTATCTTCTATCTTCTATCTTCTATCTTCTATCTTCTATCTTCTATCTTCTATCTTCTATCTTCTATCTTCTATCTTCTATCTTCTATCTTCTATCTTCTATCTTCTATCTTCTATCTTCTATCTTCTATCTTCTATCTTCTATCTTCTATCTTCTATCTTCTATCTTCTATCTTCTATCTTCTATCTTCTATCTTCTATCTTCTATCTTCTATCTTCTATCTTCTATCTTCTATCTTCTATCTTCTATCTTCTATCTTCTATCTTCTATCTTCTATCTTCTATCTTCTATCTTCTATCTTCTATCTTCTATCTTCTATCTTCTGTCTTCTATCTTCTATCTTCTATCTTCTATCTTCTATCTTCTATCTTCTATCTTCTATCTTCTATCTTCTATCTTTTTTCTTCTATCTTCTATCTTTTTTCTTCTATCTTTAATACAGTCTTCTATATTCAATATACTTTTTTTAAGTTTTCCGAATAGAAAGAAGTTGAAACCCCCTGCTATAACTTTAGTGGATCTCCTCCAAACACCATTTTGGAGTCAGCTTGCTACCAAAGGAAAGGACGGTCGGAACGAATCGTCGTCCAATTCCTCGATCTTCCGCACTGGCTAATGTATGATGCCTTCGATCGAAGGCAGAGTCAGCAGCAACGGCGCTGTGTTCGATGCCTCACGGCTATTTACCCACCCATCTACCAACCAGTAATGCCTAGACACCATCTTCAACTAGTCAGCGACTAAGATGCGAAAAATGAAAAATATCAATGAACAAAAGATGGAAGTGGCGTATTTTTCCCAACGATCAATGGGACGATGACTATGTCCGACGTGTCTGTAATGTATACTATTTCACCTGGCCTGGTGAACTATCGGAACGGAAAAGGACGGGCTCGTGTAAATCAGCGCGAGATATAGTGGAAATCGATTGGTTATGCTGTAGCATCCATAACAGCATCGTCGCAGCATGGATCGGTGGCAGTAGTGGAAGCTGACTCGAGCTGCACGAATTGCCTGGAGGTATATGATAGGTTCTGTTACTGAACCATGTAATGTCGCAATTATCCGGTGGATAAAGCCCAATCTTTTTTTTTATTCCAAAATTTTAAGCCGGCCGATTTTAAAATTCTATTTAAGCTTTCATTATATTTTGTGAACAATGGATGGTTTAATTTCTTACTCTTTTTGAATAATTCCAAGTTTTTCTTTGATAGAAATCCGCAACTTAGATTGAATTATCATACTCGAAGTTACACTCGGGATCGCCCCAGCAAAGCCCTTCGGAATCTGCTAATTATCTCGTTACTGCTGACTCCCTCGGGTCGTTTCGATGCCCTAGCATCAAATTAAATTACCGTATCGGTAAAATTAAAACTAACAAGCCAATTTCAGGCACCTTCCAGTCCGGTGGTCGATGTTGTGGTGGTTGTGTTGTGCTGGCGGTTTCAATCGAGCTACCTACCTAGAAGAAATTCATTACATCCAATAATGGCCCATCCGAATGCGTGCTGCAGAGATCTGATCAGACCGGCACGGGGCGGTACTAAGTAAGAATTGAAATCCAATCAGATCCGGACAAATCGTTCGCCCCTACTAAATTGCTGATCTCAAGGGTTAATTATATAAAATTAGGCAAATCAGTGATACTCCTGGCTGCTGGTTTGGCATTACATTGCACTGGATGGTGTACACCGTGAAACGGAGCGAAATCGATCAAATTGATCCAAAGGTTACCAACTTGAAGCATCATATACATTTTTTTTCTTAACTCATGCAATATTTCTTCTGTAATTCCGGATGGTTTTCAGTAATACATGCACGTCCCAACTAACAATCGCAAGCCGCAAACAAGTATGCATGCTGAATTGTTGCTTTATAATAGTAATGAAAGCTGAACTAAAATTTTGCTGTGCACATTACTGTACAAATGCTTTTTCAATTGAAAAAGTAGCCAATGTTCAACCTTTTGTATCGCTATTAACATTGATAATTCAATTCAAAACACTTTTCAAGCAATTAATAAGATTTTTTTTCGACTTGCATCAATTCCTTTACAAAATTGTTTAACAAGACCTTTTTCTGCTTCTTGTTAAGTTCATGTAAAAACTAGCACATTTATCTGTGTAATGTGTTTTTCACAAGTCAAATAAGCACTTTCGTTTCATCGTACTTCGACTCAGTGTACAGGATGATAAACACGTGTTTCTTTACTGAACAGCAGCTGAATTACTATGTTCTTCAGTTGTTAACCATTAACAGAACATTATTCACCACTGCTGAATAGGAGTTAAAGTGTGATCATTATTAAACCACTGGAAGTTCATGTTTTGTTTTGAGCACAGAGAACAGACATCCAAGTCCAATCTGAATTTTGTGTAAGGAATATCGATCGGCAACACAATTGGCAATAGCGTGGCGCTACATTCTGTTAATTCTAGTTTACTAGTTTAATTCACCACTTGAAATGTTTCAATTCACCACTGCCTGTGGCAATATGGTGTTTGGCGCCGTTAGTGTTGTCATCGTGTATTGATTGTAAGGTCGCACTCAAGTGTAGATTCAAATCCTTACACAACTTCCTGAATGAAATTTGTTCTAGCCTGGATGTCTGTTCTCTGTGTTTTGAGGCACAGATAGGAAGACATGCGGCTGCCATTCGACAGGTCTCGAGTTCGATTCTTGGTTTAGGTACATTTTTGTGTGGTCATTATATCACAATAGTAGTTCACAGCAAAAGCGGCGATAATAAACTCTCGGAGAAATTAAAAAAATGCGTTTTATTTTTTTCTGATCATTTTTGCTAAAGCTGAATAACAGCTTTACTATATATTTGTAAAGCGATTTAACAACAAACAGTTCAGTTGGCACACAACGCTATACTGTTTAGTTTCTCCAAATTTGTGTGAACAAAACCCGAACAATGGTTGTGCCTGAAAATTATCCAAATGTTATTCAGCATCATGCTGAATTAATTTGTGGTAATGGTGCTAGTAAAATGAGTGTTTGTTAGTTGGGGTATTTCGCCAGAAATAGCTATGGAATATTTTGAAAGGTTCATAGAGGATTTCCTCTGAATCATAAGCAGTGAATTTGTAAAAGTTACTGGACCGATCGGGAATCGAACTTGTCAAGTTGGGTCTGCTTCCCAACTAACAAGAATTGCTGAACATTAGCTTATTCAGCCAAAATATTGCAAATTATGCTTATGAGTGGCTAATTTATATGTTGTATAGCAATAATGATTGTTAGGTTACCAAATCAGCTTCATGGGAAAAATCCAATCAATGCTTCCTATTGATTCCTACACAATAATATTTGTCTCGGTTGCTTTATTTACAAAGTAAAGCATTTAAATTGCTAGGATCCACTCAACCTATATCATGGCCAGCAGTTACCCGTATGCTTAGCGTAGTGCATGCCGTTTTACTGCATTGCCATTGAAGAACAATAAAGCATCGATTCTGATACAGTTTCTGTTTTGTTTTCTAAGAAACTTCAGAAGCTATCAAATTTGATGATAAGGTCGTACTATTTAGAGTAAGGATTTCCAAGAGGAATCCCCGAAGGCATTCCTGAAGAAACCTTGAAGGAACAGCAGAAGCAATCCTCAAAAAAAAAACCCGAAAGGAATCTCTAAAAGAACTCGTGTAGTAATCCCTGGATGCACTCCGGGACTAGTGTCTGCAGGTACTGTTATATAAAATCTTGAAGGAACTTCCAAAGAAACAATGGCAATTGAATAACAGCTTATTCTGCCAAAATTTTCAAAATCAAGCTTAAAAGCAGCTTATTAATCTATTGTACAGCAATAATGTTTGTTGGATTTTGTAGGATTCTCTGCCCAGGTAGCTGCACGATCATCTCAACAGCTTATTAATTACCTGGGTGGTGGATCGAGAATCTCTCTTAGAAAGATTGTTACGAAAGCTTCTGAAGAAATTTTCCCCGAAGGAATCCCGAAGTAATTCCACAAGGAATCTTCGAGAGAATTCCGACAGGAATACAAAAAATCCAACATGAATTTCCTAAGGAATTCCAGCAGGACTTCTAGCAGGTATTTGAGAACAAATCCCAGATGGAATTCCAGGAGTAATCCTCAAAGGAATTTTCGAAAGAATCTCTTAAGGAATTCCAGGAGAAATCTCCGAAGGAATTCCAGGACGAATCCCCGAAGGAATTCTAGGAGGAGCCTCCGCGAAAATTTCAACAGGAATCCAAAAAAATCCAAAAGGAATCCCCAAAGAAATTCCAGCAGGAATTCGAGGAGAAATCCCCGAAAAAATTCCAGGAGGAATCCCCAAAGAAATTTTAGAAAGAATCTCTGAAGGAATTCCAAGAGAAATCTCCGAAGGAATTCCTGGTCGAATCCTCGAAGAAATTCTAGGAAGCATCCAGAGATGGGAACACTCACTTGCAGAGAGTTACATTCACTTGCTGTTTTCTCGGCTCAGAAGCGTGCAATGAAGAAACGATGTATGGACGACTTTTGCATTGTGGTTTTGTCTAAAACTTTGCCTAATAGAGTAGAGGTCGCACACGAATCCCAAAGTCGTGAGGGAGCTGTGAAAGCGACTCTCCACGAGGTGAGTGTAATTTACATTCACCTCGTGGAGAGTTGCCTTCGCAGCTCCCTCACGACTTCGGTATACGTGTGCGACCCCTACTCTATTCGGGAAACTATTAGACAAAATAACAAGGAGAAAGTCGTCAATACATCGTTTTTTGATTGTACGCTTCAGAGCTGAGAAAACTGCAAGTGGGTGTAACTCTTTGCAAGTGAGTGTTCCCATCCTTGGAAGCAACCCGAGAGAACTCCAACAGGAATAAAAAAGAATCAGCAGAGATTCTCAAAGATATTCCAGCAGGAATTCGAGGAGAAATCCACGAAGGCATTCCAGGAGGAATCTCCGAAGATTTCCAGGAGGAATCCCCAAAGTAATTTTGTTTTTTTTTTCAACAGGATTAAAAAAAATCTAGCAGAAATTCTCAAAGAAATTCCAACAGGAATTCGGAGAGAAATCCCCGAAGGAGGAGTTATCGTAGGATATCTAGGAGTAATCCTCGAAGGAACTCCAGGAGGAATCTCCGAAGAAGTTCCAGGACGAATCCTCTAAGGAATTCTAGGAGGAACTCCAGAAATTCTCAAAAGAATTCGAGCAGAAACCACCGAAGGAATTCCAGGAATCATCTCCTAAGGGATTCCAGGACGGATCCCCGAAGGCATTCTAGGAGGAATCCCGACGGAATCCAGGAGGAACCTCCGAGAGCAAATTCCAACCGGAATAAAAAAAAAGAACTTGCAGAAATTCTCAAAGGAATTCCAGCAGGAATGCGGAGAGAAATCCTTGAAGGAATTCCAGGAGGAATCTGCGAAGAACCCCAGAAGGTATCCCCAAATAATTTTAGACGGAATCTCCAAAGGAATTCCAGGGAAACCCCAAATAAGGAATACCAGGACTTACCCGCGAAGGATTTCCAGGAGGAAGCTCCCAAGTACTTTCTATCAGAATTTCCGAAAGATTTTGAAGAAGAATCTTCGAAGGAATTCCAGGAGAAATCCCTGATGAAATTCCAGGAGGAATCTCTGAAGGATTTCCGGGAGGAATCTCCTAAGAATTTCCAGAAGAATCCCCAAACGATTTCCAGGAAGAATCTCCGTAGGATTTTTAGGACGAATATCCGAAGAATTTTCAGAACATAAGCTCCTGAGTTATGACCAATTTTGTGAAAAATGACTATATAATGTATGTGTACATGGCAATTTTTCACAAAATTGACCATTACTCAGGAAAGAATAAAAAAGTGCATTCCAAAAAATTCAGCGATCAAAGCTTATGAAATTACCTTCTCAAAAATATTTTTTTGAAAATTTTCCGCGAGTTCGGGCATAGTTTTTCCGGCTTTCCTTTATGAATTTTCTCAAAGGTAGAAAATTTTGTGATAAACTTTTTCTGCTTTATATTTTTTGGATTTGCTTTCATTTTCATTAAAAACTTTGTTTCTACGATGATTCGTTCTTGAGTTATGATTTTTCAAAGAAAAGGCTTATATGGCACATTTGGACAATTTCCAACAAATTTGGCCATAACTCAAAAATGAAAAAAAAAATGCATTCCAAAAATTCCAGCGATTAAAGCTTATGAAATTACCTTCTCAAAAATATTTTTTTTTGAAATTTTCCACGAGTTCTGGCTTTTCTTTACGAATTTTCCCAACTGTGGAATATTTTGTGGAGAACTTTTTCCAGTTCATAATTGTTTTTTGGATTTCTGAGAAAATTTGCTTCCATTTTATGTTTTGTTTCTACGATGCTTCGTTCTTGAGTTATGATTTTTCAAAGTAAGTAGTGTCAGGAGAAAACAAAACATTTCCACCTGAGTTTTCCGGGAAAATAGGCGACCCCGATTTTTTCCCAATGTTTTTTTTGTTCATTTTTTCATTAGCCCTGCCTATGGAAAATGTTTCATGAAAATCTGAGACCCTTCGGCCCATTTTGTACGATAATAAAAAAAAATCCCCATGTGAATCCTGAAGACATCCCCGAATCCTTCTGGGGAAACCTCCGAAAGAATTCCGAGGGCGATCCCTGGGAGATCTTTTGGAAGAATCCCTAAAGGAACTTCTGGAGGAGTCTCTGAAGAAACTCTTGGAGGAATCTTGGAAGGAACTCCTGGACTAATCCCTGAATGAACTTCTGCAGGAATCTCTGAAGAAACTATTAGGGAAACCCTGACTTCTCCTGGAGGTATCCTTGGACTCTTCTGTAAAAATCTCTCAAGGAAATCCTAGAGAAATCGCTGAAGGAACTTCTGGAGGAACCCCTGAAGGAATTCCAGATGGAATTTCTGAAGAAACATCTACACGAATCCCTAAAACTCCTGGAGGAATTCCTGAATCCTCAAAGAAATTCCAGCAGGAATTCTCAAAGGAATTCCAGCAGGAATTCGAGCAGAACTCCCCGAATGAATTCCAGGAAGAAAATCTGAAGGAATTCCAGGAGAAATCTCCTGAGGAATTCCAGGACGAATCCGCGAAGAAATTCTAGGAGGAATCCCGAAGGAATCCATGAGGAACCCCCGAGCGAATTCCAACAGGAATAAAAAATCGAGCAGAAACTCTCAAAGGAATTCCAGCAGGAATTCGGAGAGAAATCCCTGAAGGAATTCCAGGAGGAATTATCGTAGAATATCCAGAAGAACCTTCGAAGGAATTCCAGGAGGAATCTCCAAAGAATTCCAGGAGGAATCCCCAAAGTTATTTTATTTTTCCAACAGGAATAAAAAAATAATCTAGCAGAAATTCTCAAAGAAATTCCAGGAGGAATTTGGAGAGAAACCCCCGAAGGAATTCCAGGAGGTATTATCGTAGGATATCCAGGAGGAATCTTCGAAGGAATTCCAGGATGAATCCTCCAAGGAATTCTAAGAGGAACCTCCGAGAGAATTCCATCAGGAGTCTGTAGCATATTATACTTGCGCATCCCCTGCGCTTTCAAAAATGTCAGACGACAATCGAGAGCCGAAGGGTTCGAATACGAAACAAAATATATTAGACATCAGTATATTCAGAAGCCTAACTCAGTGCTGACGTATTCACAGATACCGAAACCTAATTGAAAGAAACTCTTAATATTTGGCCCGTGCTAACCGTGTCCGCCGTACATAAAAGAGTCTAAAAAATCCAACAGGAAACCTCAAAGAAATTCCAGCAGGAATTCTCAAAAGAATTCCAGCAGGAATTCGAGCAGAAATCCCCGAATGAATTCCAGGAGGAATCCCCAGCGGAATTTTAGAAAGAATCTCTGAAGAAATTTCAGGATAAATCTCCTGAGGAATTCCAGGACGAATCCCCGAAGGAACCCAGAAGGAACCCCCGAGCAAATTTCAACAGGAATAAAAAAACTAGCAGAAATGCTCAAAGGAATTCCGGCATGAACTCGGAGAGAAATCCCCGAAGGAGTTCCAGGAGGAATTATCGTAGGATATCCAGAGGAACCCTCTAAGGAATTCCAGGAGGAATTCCCAAGGTAATTTTATTTTTTCCAACAGGAATAAAAAAATCTAGCAGAAATTCTCGAATGAATTGCAGCAGGAATTCGGAGAGAAATCCCCGAAGGAATTCCTGGAGGAATTATCGTAGGATATCCAGGAGGAATCTTCGGAGAAATTCCAGGAGGAATCCTCCAAGGACCCTAGGAGGACCCTCCGAGAGAATTCCAATAGAAGTCCAAAAAATCCAACAGGAATCCTCAAAGAAATTCCAGCAGGAATTCTCAAAGGAATTCCATCAGGAATTCGAGCAGAAATCCCCGAATGAAAATCTCTGAAGGAAATTCAGGATAAATCTCCTAAGGAATTCCAGGACGAATCTCCGAAGGAATTCCAGAAGGAATCCAGGAAGAACTCCCAAGCAAATTCCAACAGGAATTAAAAAAATCTAGCAGAAATTCGCAAAGGAATTCCAGCAGGAATTTGGAGAGAAATCTCCGAAGGAATTCCAGGAGGGATTATCGTAGGATATCCAGGAGGAACCCTCGAATGAATTTCAGGAGAAATCTCCATAGGAATTCCAGGACGAATCTCCGAAGAACTCCAGGAGGAATCCCCAAAGTAATTTTACAAGAACTCTTCAAAGGAATTCCAGGAAAAACCCAAATAAGGAATACCAGGACAAATCCGCGAAGGATTTCCAGGAGGAAGCTCCCAAGTAAATCCAGGAGGAATTTCCGAAGGATTTTCAAGAGCAATCCCCAAAAAAATTCTGAAAAAAATCCCCAAAAGACTTCCGTGGAAAATCTTCGTAGGATTTCTTGAAAGAATCACTAAAGAATTTTCAGAAGCAATCCCAACAATTATTCCCTGAAGGTATTCCAGAAGGAAAACCTGGACGATTCCCTGACACAAATCTAGGAGAAATTCTTGTATGAACTTGTAACCGTTCGCTAAACTATTCTTGAGGGTCGATAAAGCGCGGTGGCTTAAGCGCCACTCTCAGAGAGAGACCACCGGTCGTGTTGAAGTATGCCCGACTATGCTAGAGACTATTCCTCTCAGGGATGGTTTTCGAACGGTTCATCGAAAAACGGCAGAATTGCTTCGAAAAACGCAAGATTAAGTTCTACTCTTTCGTAGGCTAACAGAACCTTAGGGAGAGCCGAAGGGATGCTTACTCAATCGAGCAGAATAACGGAACGAAACGTAACTAAAGGTAGTGAGTATGTTTATTCAAAAGAAGCAACGTAAAACGTAATATAACTGAACTAATTTTCAAAAATTTAACCGTTTATTTTTAGGCGACTCATTCGTGTTGGACGGAAATTTCAATACGGGATGGAAAGAGCAAACATGGCCATGTAAAAAAGAAGCTCTTGACGTACCTGCGCAGGTTTTTTGACGACGATCGATGGCGGGGCGACGACGAAGCTCGACGACTCGATGATGGCGTCCTTCGGTTCTCGAAGATGGCGGTACCTGGCGTGTTGGTGCTGCGTTTTGGCGCGCAGCGACGACGAGGAGACCCGTGTGCGTTATGGCCGTATTATCGTTGCGGAGGGAGTGGCGGCTGGACGGAAGCTTCCGGTTTATCTCGACGAGAGTATGCGGCGGATGCCGTACGATTCCCGGGACGGTCCCTCACCAGTCGATAGGAGAGCTACAGAGCCCAGCGACCCGGCTTCGCGTACTTAGGTTCCAACTATGACCGAGCGGGGAATGCCACTACTCCTATGTACCTGGATTGTGACCGGGTTCGCGGCGTGCAATTGACGACACGCTGCACGCGAACCAAAACTCTCGTTCCCTGGTCCACGGGGTCAGACGAAATTGGACCTACCTTCGGTTTTTGGCGACCGAGGGGGATTACTCGCTACGAAAAATAGCTTAGCGACTTCACTCCACTCCGTTTGGCTACCTTGGAAGGCGGGCCTTAGCTGGGCACACGGGTCGCGTTCAACGGACGAAAGGGCGGTTCACTCCGCCAATAACACCCCGATTCGGCGATGACGATCGCCGAAATAGCACGGAAATCCAGCCGTACGAAAAAAGCGCTGCTGGGCGCTTTTTTCGTAGATTCTGTCACTGAATAAAATTATCAGCAGAATTCGCTGATTTTATGGACCTCGGTCCACTTCAACTTTCAAATTAACTTTCACTAAAATTCAAGCTTAATCTCAAATAACTAACTCAACTGAACGTAATTTTGGAGCTATCACTCGAAACTATACTCGCGCACTTCTGCTTTCCAGCCGATTGTGTAGCGAAATGCACGAGTAGAAAATTGTCTTGCGCCTCGAAACCGTGCCTCTTTTCGAAAAGTCCGACTATTGAACCATTACTCTATTATTAATAATCGCGCCAACTATTTTAGCATGGCGAAAATCATGCATGGCGACAAATTTGCATCGCGCCTGTAATCCGCCAAAAGGTATGTACGCGCCATGCGTATCATGCTATAAAAGCGCTACTATCGAGGAAGCTTTAACCAGGGTCGCCAGGTCAATTTTTGAGAAATCTGAATGTTTCAGGAAGTTTTGTCTGGAAAAGTCTGAATCGTGTTAAAAAACCCTGCAAATTCCAGGAAAAACCTTACAAATTCCGAGAAAAACCTTACAAATCCCGAAAACAAATATCTGGATCTTCCAGATTTTTGCAAAATGAGACCTCAAACATCTGGATAAATCCAGATAAATCTGGAAGGTTGGCAACGCTGGCTTTAACAAACACTATGACAAATAAATTCCACAAGAGCATAAGTAACAGGCACAAACCGATTTTACAAACATAAACGAAATATTTCAAAATTGATAACTAATATACAAACATTAACAAAAAGTCAATTTTATTTTTATTCTTATCTACTTTTTTTAATTAAAAAAACGCAAAACGTTACATCACCCCAACCATTTTTATGAAAATTTGATCAAGGATTGATCAAATTTTCATAACTTAAAACAAACTTAAACGTTGCCATTTGAAACAAAATGATTAAAAAAAAAACAAAAGCTGAACTGAACTGAAACAACAATAACAGATACTAAGGTCATTCGTTCATCGACGTACTGAATTCAATTCAATAATCCCTCAAAATACTAAACTGAACGTAACGAAAACCGTAATCGAACAACAGAAACTTTTCCGTCGATTTTCCGATTACTCAACGAACTGCAATTAAATGCCACATCAAAAATCATTTTGACCCACTGTGCATTTAAATTTGCTTAAACGTACTCCTAACGGGACCACAATACGAATTCTACCCGAATTTGACGAAAAACATAGAATTCGAACCAAATTCTAACCAAACCGTAACGGGAATATCGAACAGACCTATAACATCGCACGAACTTGACAGCTTAGCAAACTGTCACTGTCACCCGCGGTCGCTCAGATGACGAAAACAGTACTTCCTCGACAAACGTCAAACGTCGTCAAAGAAGATCAGGCAAACGAGCTCACACAGCTCAAACAAAAGAATTCTAAATGAATCGAAGTCTAATCTTTAAATTATCTTATACTAAAGGTAGGTATTTACATTTAATTCATATTAAATCATGATTCTCACTGCTATATATTATTGCATCTTGCATTGCTTTATAGATTACCGTGCAAATGTTCAATCGTCTAAAATATTTGTTCACACGTCAAACACCAAGGAAAGTAGCAAGTAAACAAACCGATTATTCCATGCACCACCCAAAAAGTGTAACCGACGCTTAAAATTTCTAGCAGCGAAACGAACCAATGTATGCTTAAACTGGTGGGAACATATTGTGGTGTGACAAAAAATTTCTGCAGGGGGTCGAATACGGTGCAAAAAAAGCAATATTTCTCAGGACAAAACCGTCGCAGAGTAGCTGACTACAACAAAATGAGCCTGTTGCTGGACCGCTTTGCCACGCGCGAGGATGACATCAAGATGTCGGAGCAAATCACGAAGGATCACTCCGAACCCAACAAATGCAATGAAAAATTAGGAAACAGAATGACCATCCTTCACTGCCAACTACATAATTTCTTCATACAACCACAGGTAAGTGCAAAAAAAAAACAAAAAAATAGTCTTACTACTATAAATTTCAACTATTCATACATCTACTTCTTTTTCCTTTTAGGGTATTAACAATAATGGACTATGAACAAAAGGATTAACAACTACATACGGGACATGGAACATACAAAGAAATTGATGCTATAAAAGTAAAACCGGACAGCTTTATGGAAACGACAATATATCTGGATTTGGATTACTGCGTTGGGCCTGTGTACAGCAGTAGCTCGTACAGTAGTACCTCATATTGCTTTTTTTGCACCGTATTCGACCCCCTGCAGAAATTTTTTGTCACACCACAATATGTTCCCACCAGTTTAAGCATACATTGGTTCGTTTCGCTGCTAGAAATTTTAAGCGTCGGTTACACTTTTTGGGTGGTGCATGGAATAATCGGTTTGTTTACTTGCTACTTTCCTTGGTGTTTGACGTGTGAACAAATATTTTAGACGATTGAACATTTGCACGGTAATCTATAAAGCAATGCAAGATGCAATATTATGCTGAATCATACGGTGAGACTGGTTGTTTAATGTCAGATTATGTAACAAGTGTTTCAACTTTTGCTTTTACGCCACAGATCGGATAGATTATTGTCGCTTTTTATGATCTGCAATATACAAAATTACCGTCATTATTGGTATTTACCGACGTATTTTCTTTGACTGTTGGTACATTTCCTATCGGTGGATCATGTCATAGCTTTTCTTAATTTCCTTTAGAATTTTTTCAAAAAGTTCGCGTGGTAGATGCCTAAAACGTTATTATCCTTATCGATTAACTCGTAGCTGTCTCCTAAGGCTCTACTCACGAATGCTTCCGTGTATTTCGGTGCAAGTTTTGCACAATAATTCTTAGATTTATCTGATTGAATCTTACACTTCTTCAGAACTTTCTCTCCTACTTGGTAACTAGGGGCATTCTTATTAGATCTCAAGTTGTAGTATTTTGATTGTTTTTGATATGCATCGGCGAGATTTTTTCGAATTTCCTGATACAGTTTTTCTCGATCTTCTTCGTTGAGACTTTCTTGGGGAGAAGTGTTAGTTTTTCGTAATCTTTCATACTCCATCCCGTTGGATATCATGTTCCGGCCGAACGTAAGGAAGTAAGGCGTATGAGCGCTTGCACGCTGACGTCATCACTGTCTCCTTCTCTTTCTTTCCTTCGGCGTCGGTCCATAAAGCCGTCCTTGCCCTCAAAAAAAAATTGAGGGCAATGTTTACAAATCGTATGAGAATTCGATGAGGTTAGGTTTTTGATGCAAGCCTCTATACTCAGTGGTGGAAAGCATCATGCGCTTGACGTGTTTTTTGGTTCGCATCAAACACAATCTTTGCTCACGCGCTCGCGAACCCAAAGAGAGAGAACGGTTCACGATTTCCCGAATCGACGAACCAACACAAAACAAATGTCGAACGAGCAGAATCGCAGTTGGTTCGCCAGAAGGATCACAATGTAGAGCACTTGGTGTGTTGCCATTTTTTGTACACTTGAAGGTAATTAGTTGGGTGTTTTATGATTATACTGGTCAGGTACCATACCAATGAATGATATCGACGAAAAATTTTACCATCATTTGATTTCATTACAAAAATATCGGCCGCGAACCTCTAAAATAAAAAAGCATCGCGCTTGCAAAAGATGCGATGCACTCGTTGGCGTTCGTGTCGTACGATCGTGAGCCACAAACGTGCGAACACAATCGCACAGCAAAGGTTTGCGATGCGATGGCATTTTTTTGTAGCGCGTAAGCAAACGTTCGCGATCAATTTCCACCACTGCGTATACTTCGTTGAATCATGCACAGAAGTTCGAATTGCACATGCAATTTTCTGCAAATTATCGGTCCATTGCGTGTGTTTCCCTTTCAAGGTGGCTCTTATTGCCGTCGTAACCACCTTATTGACCCTCTCTGTATTGTTCACCTGAGGGTGATAGGAGGGCGTAAGCCAGTGCTTTACTCCGTATTGCTTCAGCAGGGCAGCAAACTCCTTCGACGTAAACTGTGTTCCATTATCAGTTAGTAGTATTTCTGGAACTCCAAATAACAAGAAAACGGTTTGTTCCAAAAATTGGACAAGTGATGATGCAGTAGCCTGTCTGAATGGTTGAATCATCACAAATTTGGTAAATACGTCTGTTATAACTAATAGACAGGTGCATCTTCCCTTTCCTGAACATGGGAATGGTCCTACATAATCTAGAGTTAAAAACTGCCACGGGTACTCGCAGAACTTCTTCTGGGAACCCATCACAGGAGTAGGATTTATATTGATTCCCTTTGATGTCTTGCAGGATAAACAGTCCTTGCAGTACGTTTTGACATCCGAGGCCATCTTTGGCCAAAAGTATCTCTCCTTGAGTGCCTTCAACGTTTTCTCAAATCCAAGGTGCGCTGAATCGTGTGTCGATTGTATCAAAGGGAGCCTTTCCGGTTCTGACGGGTAATATTTCCAATCAAACCGCTTGTCCGAAAGTTTTTGAGTTCCCCCTTGCTCTGTAAACTTGTATATCTTGTTTGCCACAACCTTGAAGTCCTTAAATTCATGTGGAGATTTTTGTATTTTAGAGATCAATTCGGAATATTGATCATCAACCGAAATGGAATCGATGCGAGATAGGCAATCCGCAAGGATGTTATCCTTTCCCTTCCTGTACTGCAAATGGAAGTCATAAGACTGAAGTTTTAACGCCCACCGGAGCAACCTCGAATTGGCATTTCCGGCTGAGATAGAGAACAGCCATGTGATGCTTCTGCAGTCTGTTATGATTGTAAAAGTCGATCCTTCGACATAATGCCTAAAGTTTTCAATGGCCAACAATACTGCCAGACACTCTCTTTCTGTTGCTGAATACTTCCGCTGCGTGGTAGAAAGTTTCTTACTGAAATAACCTATTATTCTCTTTCCGTCGTCAAACTCCTGTAAGAGTGCAGCTCCTACTGCCAGTTGTGATGCGTCAGTCTCAATCACGAAAGGACGTGAATAATCAGGGTTAGCAAGAACCGGTGCAGAAGTTAATACTGCCTTTAGTTCATCCAAAGCTTTTTCTGCCTCGTTGGACCACTTAAATTTCTTGGATTTCTTCAGCAGGTCCGTGATCGGAGCTGTTAGATGGCTGTATTGTGGTATAAACTTCTGGTAAAAACCCATTAAGCCCATTAGTCGCCTTACGTCTCGAATGGTTTTTGGCCTTGGATAGTTTAATATGGGTTCTAATTTAGAGCTGTCGATTGATAATCCATTTTCCGTGAGGATATACCCTAAATATTTTACTTTTTTCCTGCAAAATCGACTTTTCTCCACAGAAATGGTCAATCCTGCTCTCTTTAACCTTTTGGCCACCTCTTCCAACAATCGAAAATGTTCCTCCAGTGACTCCGTTGCAATAATGATATCGTCCAAGTATACAAACACGAATGGTTCCAAATCGAAACCAATCGCTAAGTTCATCAACCTGTTCATAGTGAACGGAGCGTTCTTTAGTCCGAACGGAACAACTTTGAACCTAAAAAGACCCTTCGGTGTTCGGAATGCTGTATAATTTCTGGACGACTCTTTCAGTGGAATTTGGAAATAGGCGTCTTTTAAATCAACTATACTGAAATACCTGGCCTTTTGTAACCGGTGAAATATTTCCGCCATATTTCTCATAGGATACGCGTCCTTTTTTGTTACCGAATTAATCCTTCGAGAATCCAGGCAGACGCGTATTTTTCCGTTCGCCTTCCTGACTGGTACTAGAGGACTTGCGTACTCAGAAGTACACTCTTCAATTACCTCTAAACTTTTCCACCGTTCCAGCTCTTCCTCGATCTTCTCCCAGACTTTAGGAGAATACCGATACATCGGCAAGTCACGCATCTTTCCATCTGTAGATAGCTCAATTTCGTGTTCTAGGAGCGTCGTTCTTCCCAATCGTCCCTCACTAGTGCAAGCAAATTGTTTCAAGACCTCTGTCAGTCTCTGTCGATCCTGTGGAGTCAGTGTATGCTCCGTTTCTACCGTTTCGATGTCTTTCATTGGGTCCTCAGGCAAGTCTAAAGTTGGGATATCCAGAGAGTCATCATCCTCCTGTTTTGCTTTAAATTCCAACGTCGGTTCTAACGGTTCTGCCATTTTAACCACAAATTCGATGGGAGCTTCATTTTCAGTACTTTGGTCTACCTCTGCTCTTAAAAAGTTCAATTGATTCCTAACTTGATTCGACGTCCAAGATAGTTCCAATTCTCGGATGTTGTTATCGATTGCCATCATGGGTCGAATATGGAACGCCCGCCAGAAATCCATCCCAAGGATGAGTGGTTTTCGAATTTCAGGAACTATTAGGGTCGGTACTACCCAGCCAACCACAGATCGTTATGGAAAGCATAGATTTCATCGCATATTAAGCTAACTCAAATCATACTCGTATATGATTGCAACAAAACTCGCGTGGAGAAGATATTCCATCGCATATTATAGCGACATCAACGTTAAATACGATATTTGTCGAAGCCTCGTAAATGGGTTCAAAAAATATCATCTCAAATCGGTTAGCATCGTATTTACTGCTAATTTTTATTGGCATAATCGCTTTTGCCAAACAACTCTCACAAATCATTAATACTGTTAAGTGAAATCGTAAATGTGGTTGTCGCTGTCAGTGTACATCATTTCATTTTGCATGAGCACAACTTACCGAATTTATAAATGATTCTCTTCGTGGAGCAATAAATCAAGCGAGTAACACAATGTCACAACAAATATCACTTTTCGGAGATGAACCAGCCATAGGCTGAAAATCTCGATAATAAAGATAAAAAAAAAAAAAAAAAATATCACTTTTTCATAGCACAGATAATTAAACTGAAATAGTTGAACAGATTACTCTGAATGATGATAAAACACTGCACTTATCCCATTTTGAGCTGCACACTTCAACCGCAGTACAGCAGCATTCATCCTTGGTACAATATTCACTTTGTATTTCCGCACACTCTCGTTTTCCATGATAAAAAAAAATATTACACCTCCAATCAGCACAATCATTCAGCTTCGCAGAATATAATATCGGCGGATTATTGTTGGAATTCAGAAATAGCTCCACTGTTTCATTAGGAAATACGTCGATATCACTGAAAAAAGCAACTTGATCAATGTTTACATCACGCGACAGTGTTTCTAGAACGGCAGAAGTTTCGTCGTATGGAAAGCGGTTATAAGTTTAATATTATTTTTTTCATAAGCCAAGATATTAACGTCATTTGCTATACATTTAATAGTAATATTTTATTTGTTTGAAATCAGTTCGTTTCAACCAAATTTCCGTTAACAATCCAAATAAATCAACTAAAGTTTAATGTATGTTTGGGTTGGTGGATTTCAGTGATGTAGATTTGGCAACACTTTTCTCAACGGATCAGGGCAATCGTACAAATGTGTCCAGAATCGTTAACAGTGCGGCGGATTCGCATATTAGGATGAGAAAAGGGAATATGTATCGCATGAATGTCGCTCAAATCGTATTTTTGTTACCGCATTATTTCGATGCCTCATTAATGTGGTATAGCCATTGATGGAATCGTAAGTAAGTTTATGCCACTTGGTTCAATATATTTCAAGTAATTTATGTAATAATGTATACAGAAATGAAAGCATTAACACGAATGTGTCAATAATGCTTATTATTTTTGCAATCTATAAAAGGTACATTGTTTCATTATGACATGCATGACTAACGCTAAATAAACTTCCAGACAAACAAAAATCAAATTATCCTACATTAAAATAGTACTTTAATCGCTTCATTTTCAACTTGTAGAGCTGGGTGAGATGAGAGAAACTAAGTTTATAATCTGAGAACATTAGTTCAAAGCCAGCTTGGGGTTTGTGTTTTTTTGTTATCTGAATGGAAGTGATGTCGTATATACAACGAAACAAAATCCGAGAAGTTGTTAAATATTTTTTCGCAACTCGTATATACTGTCTAACGAAGTTTCTTGAATCAGATATGCATATCTATATGGCCTCCACATTTGTATGTATATGCCTTTTCTGTGCTTCATATACAATTCTTGTTGCGGTATACATGTCTGAATAATTTAGTTGAAACTTTGATATACCCATTCAATTGTTGGCTGGGTACTCTTGTATCTGATCCAAGGGTATAAGGTACATTCACATACCCCAAACAAGTATGTTTAGTGTCGTCAGCTGTGCAAATTTTTATGTCAGACTTTAAAATCTTCAAATTATGAGCTTCTAGAAGCTGCATGGAACTCATAACGCTAACAGCCGCTCCTGAGTCCAATAAAGCCACAATTTCCGTTCCTAAAACATTAACTTTAATGTGAGGACAACAACTAGGATTCACGCGAACTTCCAAAATTGACATATTGTTTGGACCTTCATTATCTCCTAGATCGGGAATCGTTTCCACGGGCGAGATGATCGGATTCCCTTGCAAACATCCCGCTCTTAGTTTGTTGGCCTCGACGAGATCCGGACATTTCTTTCCTCCATCGTAGGATGATTGTTCTCGCAAGTTCTCGTAGTCCTTCCTAATTTCCCGCAAGCGTAACAGAAAATTATTCTTCGTTCCTTGCAGTCCCTCCACGTATGACCATTCTTCTGGCAGTTCCAGCAGGTTAAGGTTGTCGTTGATACTCGTTGATCCAACGGTTGTCCTACTGACGTCCTTTGGCTAGTAATCCCAGATACTGCCTGCTGACGGTTGTTACGTTGAGATTTCTGAATGGTCTGAACTGGCGCTTCATCAAAATCCGAATCTTCTTCACCAGAATCTTCGGCTTCAATGTGGTTAACTTCATTTTTCCCAGTATTGTTTGTTCTGTAGAAATTAGGGTCACTAGCATCTATTTTGTGGTTGATCCTTATCAAATGCTCAAGGTCGTAAATGTCCATTATTGACAACCTTGAACGATAATGGGGTCTCATATTATCCCAATTCTCCTCTTCAAACAGTGTTGACGACGAAAACGGTCGTTGAAGACACTGGTTGAGTTTCTCAACCTCTGTAACATATGCGATAAACGTTTCTCCCTTCCTCTGTTTGAGCTCACGTATCTGTGCTTTAATTCCCCTGTCGCGATTTGGGTTCCCATAACGAAAACGAATTTCATCCTCAAATTTACTCCAACGTGTAAATTTATCCTCTCTGGTGAACCACCAGTCGTACGCTTCTCCCTTAAGACGATGGTGAATGTTTCGCAGCAGTTCTTTATCTGAAACACCTTCATGTTTTGCCAGTTTCTTAATCTTGTATAGAAAGTCTTCAACTTGGATAGACCTGTTGTCTCCGGAGAACGAGAGATTCCAATTTTCAACCCTTGACTTTTTGTAGTAACTTCTTCTGTTAGACGAGGAGCTACAAGATGAAGAGCTATGATGCCTATGTCTACGATTTTTACGACCTTTTTCCCGATGTCTTCCTTCTCTTCTATGACTGATATCAGAACTGTATTCACTATCAGATTCGCTACAAGAGTACCTGTTCCGATTACGCGATCTACCATGTCTCTCTCTTCCTGTTTCCTCGTAATTGACTCTATGTTTCCTTAAAGGGCTCTCACTTCTTTTCTCCTTTCTTCTATCAGCCTTATCCACTTGTCTTCTTCTGAATTCTTCACCGGAACTAACGTCTTCAAGAGAGTTACTTCTTCCTCCGCACGCGAAACTATGCAATCTATCATTATATCTGCCTTTCTGCCTCTCAACACTTCTAATTTCAGGGCTTCTGAATGACTGTCTTCTCTCTTTTCGCTCTGTCTGAGTGTCCTTCTTCGAGAATCGATTTCCAAACACTCCTCTTTCTGAAAAAACTTCTTCATCTTTTCCTTCATAATCAATTCCAAATTTACCGCCCCTAGTCGTAACTTCCTCTCTAAATGGTTTTACATCCTTATAATCCTTCTTCCTAGCTCCTTTTCCTTCACAATCGCCACATTTGCAATCGCCTCCAAGACATTTCAACTCTAACTTGTCGAAATTAAGCGACTCGAATGAACTTCGAATCGACTTTTGTGGTGTCTTGAAAAGAGCACCCGGATTAATTGGGCGATATCTAGTATCTTGCTCATTTGTCTCGACTGCCTGACTCCTATCTTTCACATCTTCAGCACCTATATCTCCCCTCTTCGTCTTTACCGCAGAATTCGGATCGGGATTTCTCCACGATTCACTGACACCAGATTCTTTCTTCCCTGAGTCTTGACTACCCTTTTCTTCAAGCTCTTCTCGAACATGCTGGTTTAGTTCTATGAGAACCGTTTCAATTTGTTCACAAGCTTCCTTTCTAGCTGCTGCCTCCTCCTCATTCTCGACTGGAGCATTTGCTACGCGAATCAAAAAGTGTCGTAATCTCGAAACCAAGTTTCTATCGAATTTCTTCCGTAACTGTGCTACTATTTCCTCTACTGATCTTGCTACCGTTTTGATCTCATCTGAATACTTGCTCACACTCTCATAAGAAAGGTTGTATTTCCTGTCTTCCTTGAACAACCTTCTCAATAACCTCTTTTTGTCTTCTAAATTCTCTCTCCTATCAACTGTCTGTTTTCGTAGACGTAGCTCGAAATCAACCTCCTCCTCTAACAGATGGTCGACCGTTGGTCGTATATACGGTCCAGCCATTCTCAAATCGTAAAACTTCACCCGTAAACTCTCAGATTTTCTGAAAAACTATCACCCTCTCAATTTCGATCAGATTCCAACTCAAATTTCAAACTGTAGATTAAATCGATGCTCAGAATCAACTAAATGTTTGACAAAGGAAAAAAAATAAGGTGAAACTAGGCAAAAAGTAATTCAAATTTTGTTATTTACGATTCTAGAATCCAGATATCGGATGAACGAATGTTTAAATTTAAAAAAAGGAAAAACTAGACAAAAAAAAATCAGTTCAAATTCAAAAGTTGAGTTATTCAGAGAAAAGGATTAAATAAAAACTTAGGCTATAGGAAAAAAAAAAACAATTCAAAACAAATTCAAAATCTTTAAAACTAGAAACGAATTCAATTAAAATAAGGAGAAATAATAATAAATTTAATCTGTAATCAAAATTCAATTCAGCGATACAAGTAAAAGTTAAAATTCAATGTTCAGTTCAGGATAAGATTAAAATTCAATTCAGAAATATACTAACTAAAATAAAAATTCAATTCAAACTTACTGCTAGAAATTCAAAGAAAATGTAATGAAAACGGAATTCAAATTCAAAGTTTTCTATAATAAAATTACCGTGAAATCAAATTAAAACTTATTTTTTTCCAATTAAAATAGATTTTGAAAGAACTGCAACGTTTAAATTCTTTTTAGTTGGGCGCCAATGTAACCGTTCGCTAAACTATTCTTGAGGGTCGATAAAGCGCGGTGGCTTAAGCGCCACTCTCAGAGAGAGACCACCGGTCGTGTTGAAGTATGCCCGACTATGCTAGAGACTATTCCTCTCAGGGATGGTTTTCGAACGGTTCATCGAAAAACGGCAGAATTGCTTTGAAAAACGCAAGATTAAGTTCTACTCTTTCGTAGGCTAACAGAACCTTAGGGAGAGCCGAAGGGATGCTTACTCAATCGAGCAGAATAACGGAACGAAACGTAACTAAAGGTAGTGAGTATGTTTATTCAAAAGAAGCAACGTAAAACGTAATATAACTGAACTAATTTTCAAAAATTTAACCGTTTATTTTTAGGCGACTCATTCGTGTTGGACGGAAATTTCAATACGGGATGGAAAGAGCAAACATGGCCATGTAAAAAAGAAGCTCTTGACGTACCTGCGCAGGTTTTTTGACGACGATCGATGGCGGGGCGACGACGAAGCTCGACGACTCGATGATGGCGTCCTTCGGTTCTCGAAGATGGCGGTACCTGGCGTGTTGGTGCTGCGTTTTGGCGCGCAGCGACGACGAGGAGACCCGTGTGCGTTATGGCCGTATTATCGTTGCGGAGGGAGTGGCGGCTGGACGGAAGCTTCCGGTTTATCTCGACGAGAGTATGCGGCGGATGCCGTACGATTCCCGGGACGGTCCCTCACCAGTCGATAGGAGAGCTACAGAGCCCAGCGACCCGGCTTCGCGTACTTAGGTTCCAACTATGACCGAGCGGGGAATGCCACTACTCCTATGTACCTGGATTGTGACCGGGTTCGCGGCGTGCAATTGACGACACGCTGCACGCGAACCAAAACTCTCGTTCCCTGGTCCACGGGGTCAGACGAAATTGGACCTACCTTCGGTTTTTGGCGACCGAGGGGGATTACTCGCTACGAAAAATAGCTTAGCGACTTCACTCCACTCCGTTTGGCTACCTTGGAAGGCGGGCCTTAGCTGGGCACACGGGTCGCGTTCAACGGACGAAAGGGCGGTTCACTCCGCCAATAACACCCCGATTCGGCGATGACGATCGCCGAAATAGCACGGAAATCCAGCCGTACGAAAAAAGCGCTGCTGGGCGCTTTTTTCGTAGATTCTGTCACTGAATAAAATTATCAGCAGAATTCGCGGATTTTATGGACCTCGGTCCACTTCAACTTTCAAATTAACTTTCACTAAAATTCAAACTTAATCTCAAATAACTAACTCAACTGAACGTAATTTTGGAGCTATCACTCGAAACTATACTCGCGCACTTCTGCTTTCCAGCCGATTGTGTAGCGAAATGCACGAGTAGAAAATTGTCTTGCGCCTCGAAACCGTGCCTCTTTTCGAAAAGTCCGACTATTGAACCATTACTCTATTATTAATAATCGCGCCAACTATTTTAGCATGGCGAAAATCATGCATGGCGACAAATTTGCATCGCGCCTGTAATCCGCCAAAAGGTATGTACGCGCCATGCGTATCATGCTATAAAAGCGCTACTATCGAGGAAGCTTTAACAAACACTATGACAAATAAATTCCACAAGAGCATAAGTAACAGGCACAAACCGATTTTACAAACATAAACGAAATATTTCAAAATTGATAACTAATATACAAACATTAACAAAAAGTCAATTTTATTTTTATTCTTATCTACTTTTTTTAATTAAAAAAACGCAAAACGTTACAAACTCCATGAGGAAATACTGGAGATATGCCTGATTATAGTCCTGAAGAAATTTTTGAAGGAACTGCTAGATAAACAGCTGCAAGAGTTCCTGGTGAAACTTCTGGAGAAATCTCTGATGCAACTCCTAGAAACATCTCCGAATCCTCCAGGAAAAAAAAATAAAAGAACTTTAGGAGCGATCCTAGGAAGAACTCCTGGAAGAATCTATAAATTGATCTTTTAGAGGAATTCCTTGAGAAGCTTCTGGAGGAATCGTGGAAGGAACTCTAGGATACATGTCTATGTTGCTCTTTACAGGCATGTATCAATTTTCTGGTACTATGGAAGGTACTGGGAAAAACTTGAGAATTATAAAACACAGAAAGTTTATTAATAGGCAATTTGATAGTTGATATTGTGAAAAAAATTGCATTCCGCCTGGATGCTTTCTTGGATCCCTCTGTAAGAAACTCTGTAGGAAATCCTGGAGAGATCTCTCAACCCGAGGAAAGTACAATAACTGATCAGTGATCGGTAACATATTGATAACGAGTGTTCGCTCCAGAACTATTTTTACAGTTTTGTGTTATCAATTTGATAATTCATGTTACCCTAGCTGTCAAATTGGTAGGCTGTTCGGGCTCGTTTGGAAGTTAACCATCAATGTTAACTTCTTTTCCCGATCAGCCTAGATTGCTGTGTAGTGTCGGTAGCGGTTGTCTCAATTGGCTAACACTACGGACCGCCTGTTCCAGTGGTAAGAGTCCACTGAACAGGTGACCCCTAATTAATGGTGTTATGCGGCTTTATGCTTACCGTGCTAAGGAATGAATGGTAAGGGGGGGGGGGGGGGGTCTAATAAAAACCTAACCACAAACGGAGCCTGTGGAGAATAAGGGCGTCCTCCACAGTATTTTGCCTTTACTGCGCTAACCGGAGCAATAGTGCAGTGGACCTTGCGTTTCTCCGAGAAAATCAGTTGTCTCAAATTTGAGGCTAAGAGCGGGATTATTCAAATGTTGTAAATAAGCTTACATTACTACCTATATGGGTTCGCTTAATGCGTTTTCGCCATTGGCGTTTTTCAATTGACACTGATTTGGTTTGTCGTTGATGTTTACTTTTTGTGCTGTGATTGAGAAGAGTGTAATCCTGTCTAGTTTGGGTAGTGGCTACGGCTAGGAAACCTCAGATCAGCGTAAAAAGCGTGCGTAGCCCAAGTGACTCTACTTCAAAAAGTTCATTTTCATAGGATAACTTCTGTATAGGTTACCTTGTGAACCCAGTTTTGCTTCTTTCATTATAAATGGAGTGTCGTGCCTCGAGCATGCTATATCCCGGGTAGAAGTAAAGAGCTCAATAATAGCATTCTTTGATATGAAGATCAAAAAGTGATATTGGTTTGATTGATATAAGAGATAAAAGATCTAATAATAATATCAAAAAATTACTCCTGGAACATCATCATAATATCATATTTAGATTTTGTAAGATCTAACCAATAGCAGCAAGCTATTGGATTGATCTTGAAATATCAAATTTTGATATTGTCCAGATGTTCCAGGAACATATTTTAGATATTATTTTCAGATCTTTTATCTCTTATATCAATCAAAACAATATCACGTTTTAATCGTCAGTATTTCACCTCTACCCGGGATCTTAGAATAACGTTCCCAGTATGTTTCAACCTTTCCTTATGGATGCCTTCAAGCTAGCTCTTGTATTCAGCATAATTTCGCTGATATTCAGCAGTAATACTGTAATAATCATCTGAAGTATCTCAAAAATTAATTTGAGATGCTTCAGTTTGATGGATTACTTAGGTAGTACAGTTCATGGATAACTTAACATAGGATTGCACCTAACCCAACTCTCATGAGCAGAATTTGTCATGAGTTGACTGATTGGCATGTGTCAGATGAAGAGTCTTCATTTGAGCTTCTTTGCACTTTTGAGTGTTCCTTCGCAAAATTTGCGTATTCAGGCGTCCCTGCTCGTGCTCAAGGGAACCTGTACTAATTGGTTACGACCACATTTTATGGCTAACTCGCTTCCATTGCTACTCCAAGAGAGTCTCATTGTGGTTTTGTACCTACAACGCCCTCCATTGTGGTATACCATAACTAATGCTTTGAAAGAAGCTGGCCCTCTGCGTTCTGCGCAAAAGGTATTCCTGAATGGAACTCTGATCTGTTCAAGTTCAAAATATCTTCGGATAAACCATTCTTTTGTATAGTTACGAATCTCTATCTTCCGCCCGAGAATTATAGCTATGTAATCGACTTAGTGGGCCCTAAAAAGCTCCGCTTACTTTAAATCTCCAGGAGCAAATAGGGTTTTGTCCTATTTTTCTCCAAAGGGATTTCAGAATTTCAAACATGTTTTGAACTCTTGTAGTTTTCTATTGGGTATTTTCATGGCGTGAAATTACTCCATAGTTTAATCCCGAAAGGGTGCGTGCGTTGTATAAAGAATGAATGAGTTCCAGATTTATCTGGTTACCTCGTTCTTTCTGAAATGATTGAAACGCATAGTCGATTATCACATCTGTGATGTTCGTCTGGCTAACATGCCTATTCATGTGAACTCACGTGCCTCCCAATTTGGGATGTCCACAGTGACTCTTTTACACAAAGTAGTATACGTTTTCAAGAAAGTACTCGCTCAAACGTAGTTTTTGCTTGGGTGGTTTCTTGAATATTGAGGAGGCTTTCGATGACGTGCTTGTCAATATCATATTGAAAGTCGCGGCGTCACAAGCTACCTCCAATAAGCTATAGGCTCTTTTTCCATCAGTGTCCTTTTCAGGGCACTGATTAAACCCGTTGTGGTATGGGCTATGAGCGCTCCTTGCGCTTATTCGTACATTCCCTCTTCTAGGTTTCGCTCTTCCCATTTCACCACCTTTTCCCATCCTAATTCCCATCCCTTGTCCCATTCTCCATCAGGTAAATGATGAAATAGGCTTCTATGGATGGCTATGGCACAAATGTCCCAAATGGAGGATAACGTGCCTCTGAAGCCGGCCTTCTGATACCTGATACCATATCTGTCAAATTGGGGGCATCACCGTCGACCACAACAGCGGAAGTTAGTTTTCATTGAGAAACGATCATATCTTTCTGATAACAAAACGAGTTTTCAATTTGATGAAATTGATTGATTTACAGAAGTGTTATCAGGGTGCCTTTGATGATAACATAATGAGATATCTTAATGATACACGGACATACTTAGTTGTCATAATGTTTGTTATGTTGCATGCTTATTTAGCCTAAATGATAACAAATAACAAAGGAACGCCACGAGAACTCCTTGATTGGATTTCTAGAGGAATTCCTAAAGGAACCCTGAGGGATCTTCTGGATGAGTCACTTATCCTGGCAACCCTCAATCCTCCTGAAAGAATATCTGAAGGAACCCCTGGACATTGGACACCCTGGAATGCAATTCGAATTACTTCAGAAGTTCGTAATCATAGAGTTATGGAACTGCAAAACTAACCGAATATGGACCATCGATTTCTCTGGCTGTCTGTACAAGGCTGTCGATTTGAAATCGATTTTTGTTCCATTTTTAGGCAAAATTGCTCCCTTCGTACATCTCTTTTTCCGTAACCAATGTCTTACTGAAAATCCGTGGATTAATCCTGAAACAGCTATACCAGTCCTAAAACATACTCAAAACCACTCAATGTTACGGTGTCTAGTAGCAATAAAGATCGTGTACTTGGACTTGACTGTGTGCACTGCCGTACCACCATGGCCGAAGAACGCCTTGCACACTTGTTACAACTGGTTCTGTTTGAATTGTTTGACGTCTCTAAGTAGCTGCAGTCCTCAGATGTGGGCGGATAATGATCCCATCAGAGCGGGACCTTTTCCTCCGTCGTTTATTGACTCTAATGGTGTTTGTATCACGTGCTGCACTTGCAAATCAAAGTTATGATCACTTCTGTTGCCGCAGATCGGAACGTGAGAGCATGATTACTATAACTGGCTGAGAAGGTAGTCAACGACAAACCACCGGCCAACGACGCCCCGGGGCCATAGCCAGCCAGCCAGCTAAGCACACAATAATTATTCCTGCCATTGCACCCGCATAATTATTGCAATCGATAGTTTGTATTTCAATGTCATCGGATATTTATTGTGCACACAAAAGCTCTCGCGCAGGACAGCCAGAAGGGCTACCGCTCTTGAACGTGAGCCGACTCTGCGCTGCTCGCCTGCGACTTGCCATTTACGCCCACTTGCGGAGGTGAATCACTCATTGATCCGATCGAAATGGTCTCCCTTCCCTAGGTATATCGAAGAAGTGGAATTCCGACTCAGCATGGGATTAATAGGCCACATTAAATCCCTGTAATTTCAGGTGATTCTTAATGGCATTTCGGTCTAGAATTAATCAAGAGCTCGCCGCTGCTGCTGTAGGCACCTCATAAAAATTCAATTTCTTGCTCAACTTCGTGTGAATAATGGTTTCCAATTTGCTCTCATAACTTCTACGATACAAATCTAGCCACGCGTTGCAAAACCATAAAAAAACCTTCTGGTTCGACACTGCTGGGACTGGAGGCACCCCGTTACATTATCGAAAGTGATTCACAGCTCAAGCTAAACGCAGTGGTCATAAGGTATTCGACGAAATAAGGTTGACCCCCATTCCGGTGTCTGAGTCTGCTGGGCTGATTTCTGTGAGGTTGATGCAAGTCGATCTTAAACGGCGAACTGCGCTGCTAGTCTCAATCTCAAGAATGGTCAAATTAGTTACGATTTACGAGATTTATGAGCATGACCGACTGACTGTATCGCAGCATAGTGATCTCGCTCTTGCCCGTGCGGAAAGGTTAAAGTTTGCCGTGGCACACGTTACTGATTGGCTCGTTTTCACTGTTTTTTTTTTTTTTCCTTCGGAATCACTCAGTCATGCTCGCAGTTTTGATTGATTGCGGAAATTAAAATCCAGATGGATCAATAACGATTTGACGTTAGCGGATTGGACGTAAATTGAATTGAAGAGGGCATGTGTTATACTTTCCTTGGATTCTTACACTTACGATAGAGGCGGTTGAGCTACCTGGTCCAGTAGGTATGATGAGTGTGGAATTTTCAGTTGAATTTCCGGAGAAGTATGTGGTGCCTAGTTGATGACGGTAGAGCAGTGAAATCAATACTGGATGAGTTGAGAAGATCCTTGCCGGGTAGACGCGACGATCAGAGCGTGATAATTGGTTTGGTAATTATAAGAGATAATAGTACAGAAAATAATATCTAAAAAATGTTCCTGGAACATCTGATCATCACCATGTTATATTTCAAGACCAAACGAATAGCTCGCTGCTTTTGGTTGGATAAGAGTTAAACATGGTATGATGGTGTTGTTCCAGGAGTAAATTTTAGACGTCATTTTTAGATCTTTTATCGCTTATATCATTTAAGCCAATATTTATTTGATCTCAATATCAGATTATGATATTATATAGAGCTTTTCCTTTAAGCTGAAAAACAGTAAGGCATCTGGGAAGGATGAAATTCCGGTCAATATTCTGGGGATTTTTTTTTAATTTTCTTACAAATTGGGCCGAAGGGTCTCAGATTTTCATGAAACTTTGTCCACAGGCAGGGCTCATGGATAAATATAGGGTATGTGTTCCATCAGTAATCTCACGCTCCCATTTCCATCCTATTCGAAAACAAGCGGTTACGGCACCGATTGATTCCGTTCTTTTTGTTTTCATGCGTGCTCACTCCTAACAAAAATTACAAATATAAGAAACAAAACTAACAACGCCTTAATCCTTTGTTTTTCGTAGGATAAAAATGGGAGCCACATGCTTAATAAGGGAACCAGTACCCTATGAACAAAAAAAAAAATATTGGGAAAATTTCAGGGTCGCCTATTTTCCTGGAAAACTCAGGTGGAACTTTGTTATTTTCTCCCAACACTACTTACTTTGAAAAATCGTAACTCAAGAACGAAGCATCGTAGAAACAGTTGTTTTAGAAAATAAAAGCATGTAATATAGGCTTACATGGTCATTTTTCACGAAATTGGCCATAAATCAGAAGCGAAAAGAAGTTCATTCCATAAATTTCACTTTTTCTACTTTTTTTTGAAAATTTTCTTTCATTTCCTAAAAAAACTTTGTTTCTATGATGATTCGTTCTTGAGTTACGATTTTTCAAAGTAAGTAGTGTTGGGAGAAAATGACAAACTTCCTGAGTTTTCCGGGAAAATAGGCGACCCTAAATTTTTCTCAATATTTTTTTTTTGTTCATATATCCATGAGCCCTGCCTGTGGAAAAAGTTTAATGAAAATCTGAGATCCTTCGGCCCAATTTGTACGAAAATTAAATAAAAACCCCCAGCTGCTCACATCGGTGCTTAAGAAGATCGACCTGGATTTCGTCCTGGGTTATGATTTTTCAAAGAAAAGCTTATATGGCACATTTGCACATTTTTCGATAACATTGGCCATAACTCAACAACGAAAAAAAGGCATTCTAAAAATTTCAGCGATTAAAGCTTATGAAATAATTTTCTCAAAAAATTTTTTTTGAAAGTTTTTCACAAGTTCGAGCATAAATTTTCCGGCTTTTCTTTACGAACTATCTCAACTGTGGAAAATTTTGTGGATAACTTTTACCAGTTCATTTTTTTGGATTTCTGAGAAAATTTGCTTTTATCTTCTAAAAAACATTGTTTCTACGATGCTTCGTCCTTGAGTTATGATTTTTCAAAGTAAAGTAGTGTCATGGGAAAACAATAAATTTGCACTTGAGTTTTCCGGGAAAATAGGTAGGCGTTTTTGGTCATCATGGATATAGCCCTGCCTGTGGAAAAAGTGTCATGAAAATCTGAAACCCTGCGGCCCAAACCCGTACGGTAATAAAAAATAATCCTCAGCTACATATACCGCATTTAGTTCACCACTGGACTGCGAACTGCGACTTCATAAGTGCGAAAACGTAAATAAAAGTGCGCGATTGCATCAAATCAGGTTGATGTCTTCGGCGCACTATTTCTTCAATCTATGGTGAACAAGTGCTCTGAAGACACCGAGTGGATTTGATGCAATCGCGCACTTTTATTAGCGTTTTCGCACTCGTGAAAACTAGTGCGATAGTCCAGTAGTGAACTAAATGCGCTATAAATCAAATCACCAAATTCTTATAAGGAAATGAAAAGATTAAGAATTGTTCACCAGCTGAATGGCCTTACACATGTTTTAGAAATGTATATGCAACTCTTATATGACCAACTGAAGTCATACAGAAGTTATGACGTTAGGAGTGATACGTTTGTAGAATATGCGTGCTACTCGAAATGTTAGGATGCAAGTTGTACACCCAAACCTCCATTTAGGTAATGAGTGAGGACCAGTGCTGCGAAGTGTCAGTATCAACTGAAATTTAAAGCTGAAATTGAGATAGGCCACCACTCATTTTTCCATTTACCTTCGGAATATCAATTGACTAGCCTCTGATCATTCAATTGACATCAGCTCCAGTCTCAGTCAAGGCACATATCATTCGATTGAGCCCCAGCTAGAAAGCAAAATTTGTGGTGTTGTAGATTTAAAGCTTTGACGTCAAACCCGACATCAAACTATCATTCACCTATTTTTATTTTGGCCACCAAACCTAACATAGCCCAACAGTTGTGCGGTGTTGGTCCAGCAGTGGTCCAAATTGATTCGACTTTGACCCGACATTCGATATTTTTTCAGCCTGGCGGAATTTTGCAGGGTTTTTCGATTCCTCTAGGAGTTTCTTCTGAGACTCTCCCAGGGATTTATTCAAAATTCCTTCAAAAGTTCCATCTGGCAATCTTCAGGAGTTTCATCTGAAATCCTTACAAAGGTTTTGTCTGGGATTCCTACAGGGGCTCTTTTCGGAATTTCCCCAAGAACTACTTTCAAGGTTCATCCAGGAATTCCTTCTGAGATTCCCAAGTTTTTTTTCCTGGAGTTCTGGGATTTTTCAGACTGACATTCTTCCTGGTGTTCATCCAGAATTCCTTCTGGGATTCTTCCAGGAGTGTCTCATGAGATTCTTAAAGAAGTTTCATCTGGGATTCATTCGGAAAATCTTTCTAACATGTCGGGATTCCTTCAGGAATTTATTCTGGGAGTTCTCCAGAAGTTTGTTCAGAAGCAGAAGTTTCCTCTTGGGTTCTTGCCGGAGTTTCCCCTGAAATACCTTAAGAGGATTATTTGAGGCGTTTCTTCTGATATTCCCCTTGTTCATCTGAAATGTATTCGTAATGTAAATTTCTTGGATGTAAAAGATTTTTAAATAATGTTTTAGTAGGTTTTACTCGGATTTCCTGAAAGAATTCCTGTAGAAATGTACTCACAAGACTTTTGGTGGAAATCCGGGGGGAACTTTTGGAAGAATTCTATAAAAAAAGTGTTGGAGGAATTCCTCAAGAAAGAATTTTATAAGGAACTCGTGCAAGAATTCATCTAGGAATTCCTGAAGTTTTCCCACAAAGAATTCAAAATATAACACTGAAAGCTACTCTGTAATAAACTCTTGCAGGGTTTCCATTAGTAACATTCCTGAATGAACTCCTGCATGTATCCTAGAAGGAGCTCTGGTTAATCTCAGAAAAAAAATCTTGAGAAATTTCAAACAGACTTCCGTGGGAAACCCGCGAAGAAACTCTTGAAGGAGTACTAGAAGAAACTTCTGGAGGTTCACCAAAAAGAGCTCCTCGAGGAATCTCAGAAGAAGGAAACCTCAAAAGTAGGAATCCCAGAAGGAACTGATTGATTAATCTTATAAAAACAATCCGGGAGCAATCATAGAAGGAACTCCGGGAGGAACCCGTGAAAAGCTCCTGGAGGAATCCTGAAAGAAACATCTGGAGAAATCCCAGAAAGACCTTTTGAAAAAATCATAGAATTCGAAATCCTGTAAGGAAGCCCTTTAAGAATCCCATAAAGAACTCGTTGAGGAACCCCATTCCAGTCGTTCCGTCGTCCAACCCGTTAGTGCCTCGTCGCTGCTGCTGGCCAATAAGTCTTGTTCGTTCTCGTCGTATTGTCGCCGGAACCAGTCATCACCAAAACAGTGTCCGATTCCGTTAAGTTTGGCCTCATCGTGTCGGTGAGTCACTTTAATTTTAATTCAATTTCAAAGCCAAGGGCTGAAAGTCTCTTACAAAGAGACAAATCAATCAATCAATTTCAATCAATTTTAATTTAATTTTAATTTAATTTCAATTAAATTTAATTTTAATTTAATTCTAATTTAATTTTAATTTAATTTTAATTTAATTTTAATTTAATTTTAATTTAATTTTAATTTAATTTTAATTTAATTTTAATTTAATTTTAATTTAATTTTAATTTAATTTTAATTTAATTTTAATTTAATTTTAATTTAATTTTAATTTAATTTTAATTTAATTTTAATTTAATTTTAATTTAATTTTAATTTAATTTTAATTTAATTTTAATTTAATTTTAATTTAATTTTAATTTAATTTTAATTTAATTTTAATTTAATTTTAATTTAATTTTAATTTAATTTTAATTTAATTTTAATTTAATTTTAATTTAATTTTAATTTAATTTTAATTTAATTTTAATTTAATTTTAATTTAATTTTAATTTAATTTTAATTTAATTTTAATTTAATTTTAATTTAATTTTAATTTAATTTTAATTTAATTTTAATTTAATTTTAATTTAATTTTAATTTAATTTTAATTTAATTTTAATTTAATTTTAATTTAATTTTAATTTAATTTTAATTTAATTTTAATTTAATTTTAATTTAATTTTAATTTAATTTTAATTTAATTTTAATTTAATTTTAATTTAATTTTAATTTAATTTTAATTTAATTTTAATTTAATTTTAATTTAATTTTAATTTAATTTTAATTTAATTTTAATTTAATTTTAATTTAATTTTAATTTAATTTTAATTTAATTTTAATTTAATTTTAATTTAATTTTAATTTAATTTTAATTAACATTAAAATTAAAATTAAAATTAAAATTAAAATTAAAATTAAAATTAAAATTAAAATTAAAATTAAAATTAAAATTAAAATTAAAATTAAAATTAAAATTAAAATTAAAATTAAAATTAAAATTAAAATTAAAATTAAAATTAAAATTAAAATTAAAATTAAAATTAAAATTAAAATTAAAATTAAAATTAAAATTAAAATTAAAATTAAAATTAAAATTAAAATTAAAATTAAAATTAAAATTAAAATTAAAATTAAAATTAAAATTAAAATTAAAATTAAAATTAAAATTAAAATTAAAATTAAAATTAAAATTAAAATTAAAATTAAAATTAAAATTAAAATTAAAATTAAAATTAAAATTAAAATTAAAATTAAAATTAAAATTAAAATTAAAATTAAAATTAAAATTAAAATTAAAATTAAAATTAAAATTAAAATTAAAATTAAAATTAAAATTAAAATTAAAATTAAAATTAAAATTAAAATTAAAATTAAAATTAAAATTAAAATTAAAATTAAAATTAAAATTAAAATTAAAATTAAAATTAAAATTAAAATTAAAATTAAAATTAAAATTAAAATTAAAATTAAAATTAAAATTAAAATTAAAATTAAAATTAAAATTAAAATTAAAATTAAAATTAAAATTAAAATTAAAATTAAAATTAAAATTAAAATTAAAATTAAAATTAAAATTAAAATTAAAATTAAAATTAAAATTAAAATTAAATTAAAATTAAAATTACAATTAAAATTAAAATTAAAATTAAAATTAAAATTAAAATTAAAATTAAAATTAAAATTAAAATTAAAATTAAAATTAAAATTAAAATTAAAATTAAAATTAAAATTAAAATTAAAATTAAAATTAAAATTAAAATTAAAATTAAAATTAAAATTAAAATTAAAATTAAAATTAAAATTAAAATTAAAATTAAAATTAAAATTAAAATTAAAATTAAAATTAAAATTAAAATTAAAATTAAAATTAAAATTAAAATTAAAATTAAAATTAAAATTAAAATTAAAATTAAAATAAAAATTAAAATTTAAATTTAAACGGGCTCCGAGTTTTTTTATCAAACATGTTTCGTCCAGCTTTCATTCGAGGCAAGAGTACGGTTGTAGTAGTGAACGTCAACAAAAGTTCACTACTACAATCACACTTCTTGCTCGAATGACAGCTGGAATGAAAACAAGCAGCATAAAATCTATGCCTAACATATGTCTAACAGCCCATAGTAAAACATGTCTAACGTTAGTCTAATGTTAGACTAACAACATGTTTCGAATTTGCAACATGTCTAACAAAAGTGTGTCATATCTGTCTAATTTTAGACTAACATTAGCCAAAAGTGAGACAAAAAGTTAGCCTAACATGCTGGCTAGTTAGTCTCACATTAGGCTAATGTTAGGCTAACCCTCCGTACTGGGACCTGAGAGAGATCGTAAAAGGAATCTCTGAATGAATCCCGTAAAGAGCTCCTGGAAGTGCTCCAGAAGAATCCCGGAAGGAACTCCTTTAGCAATCTAAGAAGATTCCTGGAACTTCTGAAACAATCCTAAAGGGAGCTTCTGAAGGAACCCCAAGCATAATCTCGGAAGCTACTTGAGGAAACCTAGAAGGAACTCCTGTAGAAATCCTACATATTATTTCATTCAGTTCACCTCCATATTAAATCAGGTTACAGTCATGGTTGGATCCTTGTTTTTTTTTTCATTTATCAACGACATTTTACACCAAGGGGTGCATTCATTCATTCATTCATTTATTTAGTATTACATCAAATTCAAGATAAAACTGAATCAACAATATTTCTCCATAATACACGGTTCGTGGCTGCCGCTCTCCATCCTCGGTCGCGCCCGATGCTCGCCAAGTCACGTTCCACCCCAGTGCCGAATATATCGACGAAAAATCAAACCGTCAAGCTTCGATCATTTTGACATTTGCCTTTGCGGTGTGTGAGAGAAGGAGACCGAATGTTGAAGTTCATCTCACCTCTCACTTACTCCAAATTCGAATACATTCGAACAAAGGCAACAAAATGTCAAAACGCGCCGAACCTCTCTCTGCTGCAGTCACCACGGTGCAATGAAAAAAAAAACAACATGGACGGACTCCGCTCCGCTGGCTCCGCTGGTCCCCGGGTGAGTTGAGGCAGTTTAGGTGCTAATAATTAATTATTTGCCTTGTTTAAGTGTTCTTTATAATTATTATTGGTTTTTCTCTCTTGGCAGGTGAAAGATTCCTACTTAATACCGGGCGAGCAGAAATTACACCAACAGTTTCGCTTCTGCATGCAGCAGACGTGTCCCTTCCAGAAACGGACACCCATACAACTTCCTCAAGGTGCACTCAAGGGTGCACTTCCCGTACTACGAGCTGTATCTGACCGAGACGGGCAAAATCCTCGGATCAATTCTCTCGCTGTTGCTGTTCTTTAGATGCGTCCGGAGCGGTTCTTCCAGCAGATCTGCGACGGATTCGACAAACGGCAGCAATATGCTGTCAGGGATTCTCGCAAATCGATGCTAGAGGGCGCTTACCTCCGGAAAGAAATCGACCAGATAATGATCCGGCGGCCCTTTAAGGATATTATGTCGCAGACCATGCTGTCTCCGGACACGCTAGCCTTCCAGCAGCCCTCGGTGTAAGGCGGGCACCCGCCTGAGTACCCTCGCGGCTCATATCCTCGATCAGCGGCGGACACAGGGACATGGTGGATGGAAGTCCCGTTCGGTTGGGCCAACATCGCCGAAAATTTCCCCTCCCACCTCGGAAACGATCAATCGAAGTGATGAAGGAGCTCAAGGCGCAGCAAGAAGCCAATTGCTATGAGAAGGGACTTACCAGAGGGGCAACTCAGGATAAGAACGAGAAGTTCTGTAAGTGTCCTTGAAACTTAATTTGTATAAAAGAAATCAAACATTACTTATTTCTCCTTGCAGGTCTTCCACTCCAAATGCAAACTGCGGAAAAAATTCTCCAGCAGAGGGCGCCTACCCTCGGAAGGGAATCGACCGAATGATAAACCGGCGAGCCACTGAGGGCGCTACGCCGCAGATCGTGCTGCCTCCGGACTCGCCACCGTCCCAGCAGCTCTCGGTGCAACGAGAATCCACCCACCAGAGCTTACCCTCGCGTCTCACATCCTCGATCAACGGTGGGGACATGGTGGATAGGAGTCCGCTCCGGTTGGGCCGAAAACCGCCGAAACTTTCTCCTCCCATACATCAAACGACGAGTGAACCAAGTAGCTGAAGGAGCTCAAGGTGCAGCTGAAAACTGAGCGCCCCTTAATGGTGCAACAGCTGCAGAACAAGAACGAGATGTTCGGTAAGTGAACCTTGAATTCAGTTTGAATATTTTTTTTAAATTTATTTTCTCTTTGCAGTAGAAGAACCTACGCAGTACCAAGTACCTATGTGAAGCAAATTCGCGAATTGTGGACGAAACTGCAAGCGCGTAATCTGGAGCACGAGTCACCCAACAGGAAGCGCGGTTCGGACCACAAGGAGGCGGTGACCGAGGACAATCGAAATTTGACCAAGATGGTAATTTTTTAAATTATACCTTTTTCTTGATTTAACTCGGACTCCCACGTTTCACTTCATCAGATGTTCAATTTTTCCTTTGTGAAGTTTTGAATATCTCCAAGCTGCCCTTTGGAAGTTGTTCGAAACTGTCTAAGAAGCTGCTTAAACTTTCTTTAGGAGGTTGAAACTTCTTTTGCAAATACCGTGGGGTGCCCTAATTTCGCGAGGGTCCAAATTTCGCTCACTGATAACATTTGGAGATCATAATCATAAAACTATTTAATTGTTTAATTGTCCAAATTTCACTTCAGCTATACTATATAAAGTGAAATTTGGACAATTCTACAACTAGTTCTATGATCTCTAAATACCATTAGTGAGCTAAACTTGGACCCGCGCGAAATTAGGGCACCTCACGGTACCTATACATTTGACAACTCGAGTTTCATTGTTGTTTTTAACTTTTGTATTGTGGATTTGTTTTTCCAGGTGGTTTGACGTCGGTTCGCAGGAACAGGAATTGGACGATTCAAGAGATGCTGTTGTAATGCAAAGAATAAATCACCGGACAGCGTGCTGATACCAACTGAATCCTGCCTGCAGTGTAACATTCATTTGTTGGATGCTACGAGTTTATGTGAAGTTGCTATTCCAGCTAATTATTTTTTGTCTACAAGGAGCTCCTCTTGAGGATTGATTCAGAATTTTCCTCCACATACTTCTAGGAATCTCAAATGGAGTTTCTTGTGGAAATTCTTGGATTCATTTTGGAATTTAAATAAGAATTTCCACTGAAGTTTAAGGATCTGTCTAGGGATTCCTTATACTGTTCTTCGGATTTATCTAAAATGTTCTGGATTTCTTTTCCAAGTTTCACAATATTTCATCAGGTATGTAATACATATCTGGATTCCTCCTAAATTACATCTTGAAAATTTTTCAAAGAGATCTTTCTGAAAATCCTGCAGGAGATTCTAAAGAATCCTTCATGAATTCATCCTGGAATTCAATCTGAATTATTTCAGGAATTTCGTGTGATAATTCTTCAAATAACTCTATCTGAGTATTCCTTTAGTAATTCCATCTTCCAGAAACTCTTAATGGGGTATGCTCAATGAATTCCATCTGGCGATTCTTCCAGGAATCACATCTAGGAATTCATCCAGTAATTCGATCTGGACATTTTTCCAGAAATTCTATCTGGCGGTTCCTACAGAAATTGCACCTGGGGATTGCACTAACAATTCGATATTGTTTCTTTCTAGTGATTTCTCAAGGGTTTTTTTTTTTTCTATCCAGGTATCCCATCTGGGGATTCCTCGAAATATATGAAATAATTCTCCTAAATCTCCTTGTATATAGGGATTTTCAGGAATTATTCTAATATTTTCCAGGATGCAATTGACTTCCATAAATGATTAAGAATTAAGAATCCCAGATGACTGGGAATTTCTGAGAATCCTTATGAATTTTCAGGAATCATTTAAATATTTTCCGGGAAGCTACTGAATTAATTAAATGGTTGAGAATATTTTCTGAAATTCGTAGAATACATTCCAGATGACTGAGAATTTCTGAGAATCCTTGGGAATTTTCAGGAATTATTTAAATATTTTCCGGGAAGCTACTAAATTCCATAAATGATTAGGAATATTTTCTAAAATTCGTAGAATACATTCCAGATGATTGGGAATTTCTAAGAATTCTTAGGGATTTTCAGGAATTATTTAAATATTTTCCGGGAAGCTACTGAATTCCATAAATGGTTGAGAATATTTTCTGAAATTCGTAGAATACATTCCGGATGACTGGGAATTTCTGAGAATCCTTAGGGATTTTCAGGAATTATTCAAATATTTTCCGGGATGCAATTGACTTCCATAAATGATTAAGAATATTTTCTAAAATTCGTAGAATACATTCCAGATAACTGGGAATTTCTGAGAATCCTTAGGAATTTTCATGAATTATTTAAATATTTTCCGGGAAGCTACTGAATTCCATAAATGATTAAGAATATTTTCTGAAATTCGTAGAATATATTCCAGATGACTGGGAATTTCTGAGAATCCTTAGAGATTTTCAGGAATTATTTAAATATTTTCCGGGAAGCTACTGAATTCCATAAATGATTAAGAATATTTTCTGAAATTCGTAGAATACATTCCAGATGACAGGGAATTTCTGAGAATCCTTAGGAATTTTCAGGAATTATTTAAATATTTTCCGGGAAGCTACTAAATTCCATAAATGATTAGGAATATTTTCTAAAATTCGTAGAATACATTCCTGATAATTGGGAATTTCTGAGAATCCTTAGGGATTTTCAGGAATTATTTAAATATTTTCCGGGAAGCTACTGAATTCCATAAATGATTAGGAATATGTTCTAAAATTCGTAGAATGCATTCCAGATGATTGGGAATTTCTGAGAATCCTTAGGAATTTTCAGGAGTCATTTAAATATTTTCCGGGAAGCTACTAAATTCCATAAATCATTGAGAATATTTTCTAAAATTCGTAGAATACATTCCAGATGATTGGGAATTTCTGAGAATTCTTAGGGATTTTCAGGAATTATTCAAATATTTTCCGGGAAGCTACTGAATTCCATAAATGGTTGAGAATATTTTCTGAAATTCGTAGAATACATTCCAGATGACAGGGAATTTCTGAGAATCCTTAGAGATTTTCAGGAATTATTTAAATATTTTCCGGGATGCTACTGAATTCCATAAATGATTGAGAATATTTTCTGAAATTCGTAGAATACATTCCAGATGACAGGGAATTTCTGAGAATCCTTAGGAATTTTCAGGAATTATTTAAATATTTTCCGGGAAGCTACTAAATTCCATAAATGATTAGGAATATTTTCTAAAATTAGTAGAATACATTCCTGATATTTGGGAATTTCTGAGAATCCTTAGGGATTTTCTGGAATTATTTAAATATTTTCCGGGAAGCTACTGAATTCCATAAATGATTAGGAATATGTTCTAAAATACGTAGAATGCATTCCAGATGATTGGGAATTTCTGAGAATCCTTAGGAATTTTCAGGAGTCATTTAAATATTTTCCGGGAAGCTACTAAATTCCATAAATGATTGAGAATATTTTCTAAAATTCGTAGAATACATTCCAGATGACTGGGAATTTCTGAGAATCCTTAGGAATTTTCATGAATTATTTAAATATTTTCCGGGAAGCTACTAAATTCCATAAATCATTGAGAATATTTTCTAAAATTAGTAGAATACATTCCAGATGACTGGGAATTTCTGAGAATCCTTAGGGATTTTCAGGAATTATTCAAATATTTTCCGGGAAGCTACTAAATTCCATAAATGATTGAGAATATTTTCTGAAATTCGTAGAATACATTCCAGATAACTGGGAGTTTCTGAGAATCCTAAGGAATTTTCATGAATTATTTAAATATTTTCCGGGAAGCTACTAAATTCCATAAATGATTAAGAATATTTTCCTAAATTCGTAGAATACATTCCAGATGATTGGGAATTTCTGAGAATCCTTAGGGATTGTCAGGAATTATTTAAATATTTTCCGGGAAGCTACTAAATTCCATAAATGATTAGGAATATTTTCTAAAATTCGTAGAATACATTCCTGATAATTGGGAATTTCTGAGAATCCTTAGAGATTTTCAGGAATTATTTAAATATTTTCCGGGAAGCTACTGAATTCCATAAATGATTAAGAATATTTTCTGAAATTCGTAGAATACATTCCAGATGACAGGGAATTTCTGAGAATCCTTAGGAATTTTCAGGAATTATTTAAATATTTTCCGGGAAGCTACTAAATTCCATAAATGATTAGGAATATTTTCTAAAATTCGTAGAATACATTCCTGATAATTGGGAATTTCTGAGAATCCTTAGGAATTTTCAGGAGTCATTTAAATATTTTCCGGGAAGCTACTAAATTCCATAAACCATTGAGAATATTTTCTAAAATTCGTAGAATACATTCCAGATGATTGGGAATTTCTGAGAATCCTTAGGAATTTTCATGAATTATTTAAATATTTTCCGGGAAGCTACTAAATTCCATAAATCATTGAGAATATTTTCTAAAATTAGTAGAATACATTCCAGATGACTGGGAATTTCTGAGAATCCTTAGGGATTTTCAGGAATTATTCAAATATTTTCCGGGAAGCTACTAAATTCCATAAATGATTGAGAATATTTTCTGAAATTCGTAGAATACATTCCAGATAACTGGGAATTTCTGAGAATCCTCAGGAATTTTCATGAATTATTTAAATATTTTCCGGGAAGCTACTAAATTCCATAAATCATTGAGAATATTTTCTAAAATTCGTAGAATACATTCCAGATGACTGGGAATTTCTGAGAATCCTTAGGGATTTTCAGGAATTATTTAAATATTTTCCGGGAAGCTACTGAATTCCATAAATGATTAAGAATATTTTCTGAAATTCGTAGAATACATTCCAGATGACTGGGAATTTCTGAGAATCCTTAGGGATTTTCAGGAATTATTCAAATATTTTCCGGGAAGCTACTAAATTCCATAAATGATTGAGAATATTTTCTGAAATTCGTAGAATACATTCCAGATAACTGGGAATTTCTGAGAATCCTTAGGAATTTTCATGAATTATTTAAATATTTTCCGGGAGGCTACTAAATTCCATAAATGATTTAGAATATTTTCCTAAATTCGTAAAATACATTCCAAATGATTGGGAATTTCTGAGAATCCTTAGGAATTGTCAGGAATTATTTAAATATTTTCCGGGAAGCTACTAAATTCCATAAATCATTGAGAATATTTTCTAAAATTCGTAGAATACATTCCAGATGACTGGGAATTTGTGAGAATCCTTAGAGATTTTCAGGAATTATTTAAATATTTTCCGGGAAGCTACTGAATTCCATAAATGATTAAGAATATTTTCTGAAATTCGTAGAATACATTCCAGATGACAGGGAATTTCTGAGAATCCTTAGGAATTTTCAGAAATTATTTAAATATTTTCCGGGAAGCTACTAAATTCCATAAATGATTAGGAATATTTTCTAAAATTCGTAGAATACATTCCTGATATTTGGGAATTTCTGAGAATCCTTAGGGATTTTCTGGAATTATTTAAATATTTTCCGGGAAGCTACTGAATTCCATAAATGATTAGGAATATGTTCTAAAATTCGTAGAATGCATTCCAGATGATTGGGAATTTCTGAGAATCCTTAGGAATTTTCAGGAGTCATTTAAATATTTTCCGGGAAGCTACTAAATTCCATAAATGATTGAGAATATTTTCTAAAATTCGTAGAATACATTCCAGATGACTGAGAATTTCTGAGAATCCTTAGGGATTTTCAGGAATTATTTCAATATTTTCCGGGAAGCTACTGAATTCCATAAATGGTTGAGAATATTTTCTGAAATTCATAGAATACATTTCAGATGAATGAGAATTTCTGAGAATCCTTAGGAATTTTCAGGAATTATTAAAATATTTTCCGGGAAGCTACTAAATTCCATAAATGATTAGGAATATTTTCTAAAATTCGTAGAATACATTCCAGATGATTGGGAATTTCTGAGAATTCTTAGGGATTTTCAGGAATAATTTAAATTTTTCCGGGAAGCTACTGAATTCTATAAATGGTTGAGAATATTTTCTGAAATTCGTAGAATACATTCCAGATGACTGGGAATTTCTGAGAATCCTTAGGGATTTTCAGGAATTATTTAAATATTTTTCGGGAAGCTACTGAATTCCATAAATGGTTGAGAATATTTTCTGATATTCGTAGAATACATTCCAGATGAATGGGAATTTCTGAGAATCCTTAGGGATTTTCAGGAATTATTTAAATATTTTCCGAGAAGCTACTATATTCCATAAATGATTAGGAATATTTTCTGAAATTCGTAGAATACATTCCAGATGAATGGGAATTTCTGAGAATCCTTAGGGATTTTCAGGAATTATTCAAATATTTTCCGGGAAGCTACTGAATTCCATAAATGGTTGAGAATATTTTCTTAAATTCGTAGAATACATTCCAGATGACTGGGAATTTCTGAGAAGTCTTAGGGATTTTCAGGAATTATTTAATTTTTTTCCGGGAAGCTGCTGAATTCCATAAATGATTAGGAATATTTTCTAAAGTTCGTAGAATACATTCCAGATGATTGGGAATTTCTGAGAATCCTTAGGAATTTTCAGGAGTCATTTAAATATTTTCCGGCAAGCTTCTTAATTCCATAAATGATTAAGAATATGTTCTAAAATTCGTAGAATACATTCCAGATGACTGGGAATTTCTAAGAATCCTTAGGAATTTTCAGGAATTATTTTAATATTTTCCGGGAAGCTACTAAATTCCATAAATGATTGAAAACTTCTGGAGGAATTCCCGAGGAACTTCTAGAAGAATTCACGAGAAAGTTTTGGAAGAATTCCCGAGGAAATTCTGGAAAAATTTCCGATGAACTTGTGGAAGAATTTCCGAGGAACTTCTGAAAGAACTTCCGAGGAACTTCTGAAAGAATTCCCGAGGAACATCTGGAAACATTATCGAGGAACTTCTGGGAGAATTCCCGAGAAATATCTAGAAGAATTCCCGACGCACTCCTGGAAGAATTTGCGAGAAACTTTTGACCGAATTTCTCGAAAAACTTTTGGAAGAATTCCAGAGGAACTTCTGGAACAATTCCCGAGGAACTTCTGGAACAATTCCCCAAGAACTTCTAAAATTCACGAGGAATTCCTGGATGAATTTCCGAGGAACTTTTGAAATAATTTCCTAGGAACTACTGTAAGATTTCTCGAGGTACTTCTGGAAGAATTCCTGAGGAACTTCTGGAAGAACTTCTGAAAAAAAAAAATCCCGAGGAATTTCTGGAAGATTTCACGAGGAACTTCTGAAAGAACACCCGAATAACTTCTGGAAGAATTCCCGAGAAATTTCTAGATGAGCCCTCGAAGAACTTCCATAATTCCCGAGGAACTACTGGAAGAATTCCCGAGGAGCTTCTGGAAGAATTACTTTGGAACTTTTGGAAGAGTTCCCAAGGAAGGAAGTTCTGGAAGAATTACCGAGGGACTTCTGGGAGAATTCCAGGGAAACTTCTGGAGGAACTCTCGAGGAACTCCTGGAAGAATTCAGTAACAAATTTTAAAAACGACGTATAATCAATGGTGTAGCATTGATTATACGTCGTTTTCAAAATTTGTTACTGAATTTTCGAGGAACTTTTGATATAATTTCCGAGGAACTTTTGATATAGTTCCCGAGGAACTTCTGAAAGAATTTCGGAGGAACTTCTGGAAGAACTTCTGATGAACTTCTGAAAGGATTTCCAAGCAACTTCTGGAAGAATTCACAAGGAACTTCTGCAAGAATTCCCGAGGAACTTCTGAAAGAATTCCCCAAGAACTTGTAAAATTCACGAAGAACTCCTGGAAGAATTTCCGAGGAACATTTGAAATAATTCCCGAGGAACTCCTGAAAGAATTCTCGAGAGACTTCTGGAAGAATTCCCGAGAAACTTCTGAAAGAATTCCCGAGGAGCTTCTGGAAGAATTACTTAGGAACTTTTGGAAGAGTTCCCAAGGAAGGAAGTTATGGAAGAATTACCGAGGGACTTCTGGGAGAATTCCCGGGAAACTTCTGGAAGAACTCTCGAGGAACTCCTGGAAGAATTTTCGAGGAACTTTTGATATAATTCCCGAGGAACTTCTGAAAGAATTTCGGAGCAACTTCTGGAAGAACTTCCGAAACTTCTGGAAGGATTTCCAAGCAACTTCTGGAGGAGTTCACAAGGAACTTCTGCAAGAATTTCCGAGGAACTTCTGAAAGAATTCCCCAAGAACTTGTAAAATTCACGAAGAACTCCTGGAAGAATTTCTGAGGAACTTTTGAAATAATTTCCGAGGAACTCCTGAAAGAATTCCCGAGAGACTTCTGGAAGAATTCCTGAGAAACTTCTGAAAGAATTCCCGAGGAACTTCTGGGAGAATTTACGAGGAACTTCTAGAAGAATTCTCAAGGAACTCCTAGAAGAATTCTCGAGGAACTTCTGGAAGAATTCGCCAAGAACTTCTAAAATTCCCCAGGAACTTTTTGAAGAACTGGAAGAATTCTCGAGAAACTTCTGAAAGAATTCCCGAGGAACTTCTGGAAGAATTCACGAGGAACTTCTAGAAGAATTCTCAAGGAACACCTAGAAGAATTCTCGAGGAACTTCTGGAAGAATTCGCCAAGAACTTCTAAAATTCCCCAGGAACTTTTTGAAGAACTGGAAGAATTCCCAAGATACTTGTGGAAGAATTCTTGAGGAACTTCTAGAAGAATTCGCGAGGAACTTCTAGATGAATTCACATGGAACTGCTGAAAGAATTCTCGAGGAACTTCTAGAATTCCTAGAAGAAAAACTGAGGAACTCCGAAAGAGGAACTTCTGGGAAAATTCCTGAGTAACTTTTGAAATAATTCCCGACGAACTCCTTAAAGAATTCCCGAGAGACTTCTGGAAGAATTCCCGAGGAACTTTTGGGAGAATTTCCGAGGAACTTGTGGAAGAATTCCCAAGGAACTTCTGGAAGAACTCACGAGGAACTTCTAGAAGAATTTCCAAGGAACTCCAGGAAGAATTCTCGAGGAACTTCTGGAAGAGTTCCCCAAGAACTTCTAAAATTCCTGAGGAACGCCTGGAAGAATTTCCTAGGAGCTTTTGAAATAATTCCCGAAGAACTCCTGGATGAATTCCTGAGGAACTTGTGGAGGAATTCCCGAAGAAGTTTTGGAAGACTTCCCATGGAACTTCTGGAAAAAATCCCGAGGAATCTCTGGGAGAATTCTCGAGGAACTTCTGGGAGAACTCTCGAGGAACTCCTGGAAGAATTTCCGAGGAACTTTTGAAATAATTCCCGAGGAACTTCTGGAAGATTTCTCGAGGACTTTCAGTAAGAATTCCGGAAGATCTCCCGACCCAAGCAACATGTTTTAGTTAAATGGACTAGAAGAGGTTCTTAGAAACTTCATAAAACCAAAAGGTTTAATGCTGGTTCTCAAACCCTCTACAAGACTAATAAGTAATGAAAATGTTACTTGGGGAGGAACATCTTGAAGAATTCCCGAGGATCTTCTGGGAAAATTCCTGAGTAATTTATGAAATAATTCCCGAGGTACTCCTGGAAGAATTCCCGAGGGACTTCTGGAAGAATTCCCGAAGCACTTTTAGAATTCTCGAGGCACTTCTGGAAGAATAATCGAGGAACTTCTGGAAGAATTCCCGAGGAACTTCTGGAAGATTTCCGAGGAACTCCTGGAGGAATACCGAAGAAACTCTTGAAAAAGGTCCTGGGTAACTTCTGGAGAAATCAAGGGGAATGACATATCCTTTTCTAACCGGAATATCCGCATTTATCCGTTTCTAACCGTCGCCAACCGCGTCTAACTTCTGCTCACTTAGCAGCTCGCTTAGCAACGGTTAGCGACGGTTAGAAACGGATAAATGCGGATATTCCGGTTAGAAAAGGATATGTCATTCCCCTTGGGAGAAATACCAGTGTAATACTTGGAGGAAATCCCGAGAAACTCTTGGAGAACTCCCCGAGGAACTCCTGGAGAAATTCCCGAAGAACTTCTGGGAGAATTACGAGGAATGTGTGGAAGAATTCCATAGGAACTACTGGGAAATTTCCCGTGGAACTTCTGGAAGATTTCCGAGGAACTCCTGGAGGAATATCCAAGAAACTCTTGAAAAAGGTCCTGGGTTCGGTCCTGGGTAACTTCTGGAGGAATTCCAGTGTATTACTTGGAGGAAATCCCGAAAAACTCTTGGAGAACTCCCCGAGGAACTTCTAGAGAAATTCCCGAAGAACTCCGGGGGATTGTTTACAGAATTGAACCGTGAACAAGATTTTTGAATAACCAACTCTTTTTTTGAAATCCTCTATATCTAAAGATGTTAAGTTATTTTTAAGTCACCCAATTAATTATAAATAAATAAAATAATGTGTCCATCATTTTTAATCATTGAGCACCAACATTTCAAAAACTCGTAACCGTTTTTGTAAACAAGAGTAAGCACGCTCTTGTTTACAAAAAAACGGTTACGTGCTTTTGAAATGTTGGTGCTGAAATCACAAAATCAATAAAAAAAAGAAGAAGAAACCCCGTAAAAACGAGCTTGACAGGGCTCGACGTTCTAGCTTGACATCAGGCTTATGTCAGTCTGATTCGTCAAGCTCCAGCTCGCATGTTCGAAGCCCGACAGCTTGACGCAAACGGTGCAGAATCGTTTGACATCAGACTGACCGTCAGCCTTACATCAGTCTGATGTCAAGCTCTGTAAGACTGACCGTAAGACTGATGTCAGACTTACGTCAAGCTTACGAAATGCACTGGGACCTGGTCCGCCCATCGTGCTCTCTGCGCTCCACGCCTTCTTGTGCCAACCGGATCAGTTGCAAACACCAGCTTTGCAGGGTTGTTGTCCGGCATTCTTGCAACATGCCCTGCCCACCGTATCCTTCCGGCTTTGGCCACCTTCTGGATGCTGGGTTCGCCGTAAAGTGCAGCGAGCTCGTGGTTCATTCTTCTCCGCCACACACCGTTCTCCTGCACACCGCCGAAGATCGTCCTTAGCACGCGTCGCTCGAAAACTCCGAGTGCTTGCAGGTCCTCCTCGAGCATGGTCCATGTCTCGTGCCCGTAGAGGATTACCGGTCTTATTAGCGTTTTGTACATGGTGCATTTGGTGCGTGGGTGAATCTTTTTCGACCGCAGTTTCTTTTGGAGCCCGTAGTAGGCCCGACTTCCGCTGATGATGCGCCTCCGAATTTTACGGCTCACGTTGTTGTCAGCCGTCAGTAAGGATCCGAGGTAGACGAATTCCTCCACCACCTCGAAAGTATCTCCGTCTATCGTAACATTACTACCCAGACGGATCCGGTCGTTTTCGGTTCCGCCTACCAGCATGTACTTTGTTTTTGAGGCATTCACCACCAGTCCGACCTTTGCTGCTTCGCGTTTCAGGCGGGTGTACGGCTCTGCCACCGTTCCAAATGTTCTGGCAATAATGTCCATGTCGTCCGCAAAGCACACAAATTGTCCGGATTTTGTGAAAATCGTTCCCCAGCTGTTGAGCCCGGCTCGTCGCATCACACCTTCCAGAGCGATGTTGAAGAGTAGACATGAGAGTCCGTCACCTTGTCGCAGTCCCCGGCGAGATTCGAATGAACTAGATAGTTCACCCGAAACCCTTACGCAGTTTTGCACACCGTCCATCGTTGCTTTAATCAGTCTAGTCAGCTTCCCAGGAAAGCCGTTTTCGTCCATGATTCTCCATAGCTCTGCGTGGTCGATACTGTCGTATGCCGCTTTGAAGTCGATGAACAAGTGATGCGTTGGGACCTGGTATTCACGGCATTTCTGGAGGATTTGCCGTACGGTAAAGATCTGGTCCGTTGTTGACCGGCCGTCGATGAAGCCGGCTTGATAACTTCCCACGAACTCATTTGTTTTAGGTGACAGACGACGGAAGATGATCTGGGATAGCACTTTGTAGGCAGCATTCAAAATAGTGATCGCCCTGAAGTTCTCACATTCCAAATGGTCGCCTTTCTTGTGAATGGGGCAGATTACCCCTTCCTTCCACTCCTCCGGTAGCTGTTCGGTTTCCCAGATCCTGACTATCAGCCGATGCAAACAGGTGGCCAACTTTTCTGGGCCCATTTTGATGAGTTCAGCTGCGATACCATCCTTACCAGCTGCTTTGTTGGTTTTGAGCTGGTGAATGGCATCCTTAACTTCCCTCAGCGTGGGAGTTGGTTCATTTCCGTCCTCCGCTGCACTGGCGTCGTCGTTTCCTCCGTTGCCGTGGGCTCCCGTGCCTACGTTCTCCACGCCGTTCAGGTGCTGATCGAAGTGCTGCTTCCACCTTTCGATCACCTCACGTCCGTCCGTCAAGAGGCCTCCGTCTTTATCCCTGCATATTTCGGCTCGCGGCACGAAGCCGTTGCGGGATGCGTTGAGCTTCTGATAGAACTTCCGTGTTTCTTGGGAACGGCACAGCAGTTCCATTTCTTCACACTCCGCTTCTTCCAGGCGGCGCTTTTTCTCCCGAAAGAGGCGGGTATGCTGTTTCCGCTTCTGCTTATAACGTTCCACGTTCTGTCGAGTCCCTTGCTGCAGCATTACCGCCCTTGCTGCATTCTTCTCCTCCAAAACCGTTCTGCACTCTTCGTCGAACCATTCGTTCCGTCGATTCCGTTCCACGTACCCGATGGTGCTCTCGGCTGCGTCGTTGATGGCTGCTTTCACTGTACTCCAGCAGTCCTCTAGAGGGGCCTCATCGAGCTCGCCCTCGTCTGGCAACGCGGCCTCGAGATTCTGCGCGTATGCTGAGGCGACATCCGGTTGCTTCAGTCGCTCTAGGTTGTACCGTGGCGGTCGCTGGTACCGTACATTGTTGATGACGGAGAGTTTTGGACGCAGTTTGACCATCACCAGATAGTGGTCGGAGTCGATGTTGGCGCCACGATAGGTCCTGACGTCGATAATGTCGGAGAAGTGCCGTCCGTCAATCAGAACGTGGTCGATTTGAGATTCCGTCTGCTGTGGTGATCTCCAGGTTAACGATAAGGGGAGGCTGCTATATTTTTGGAGGCGGCGAAATCAATGAGTCGTAGGCCGTTTTCGTTCGTCTGCTGGTGGGCGCTGAACTTACCAATCGTCGGTCTGAATTCCTCCTCCTGGCCTACCTGAGCGTTCAAATCACCGATGATGATCTTGACGTCGTGGCTTGGGCAGCGATCGTACTCGCGTTCGAGCCGCGCGTAAAATGCGTCCTTGTCATCATCAGTACTTCCGGAGTGTGGGCTGTGCACGTTTATTATGCTGAAGTTGAAGAATCGGCCCTTGATCCTCAACCTGCACATTCTTTCGTCGATCGGCCACCAACCGATCACGCGCCTCTGCATATCACCCATCACGATGAAAGCTGTTCCCAGCTCGCGTGTGTTGCCGCGGCTCTGGTAGATGGTATGATTACCTCTAAACGTTCGCACCATGGATCCTGTCCAACACACCTCCTGCAGCGCTACGATGCCGAACCCGCGGTCCTTCAGTAGATCGGCGAGTATGCGGGTGCTCCCAATGAAGTTGAGAGATCGGCAGTTCCACGTACCGAGTTTCCAATCGCAAGTCGTTTTTGTTCACTGGGGTCGTTGCCGTTGGTCTCGGTTCGTATTATTCTGTTGCTGATTTTCCATTACAATGGTTTTTTACGGCTGGCTCGTAGGGCCTGACACCAACCCCCTACTTTCCGGAGGACCATAGTGCACAGTTGAGCTTAGAGTCCTTCCCTGGCACTCGGACGTAGATCAGCCGCCCCTAACATGGGGATCAGACGCTGTTGTGAGCCGCTCCTCCTGGAGAACAGACGCTCAGGTTTGCCAAAGCAAACCCCCCCTTCCCTGTCAGCCTACGACCAAAGTTCCCACCGGGGTTGGTTACCCGATCTTCCCTAAGGTTGCTCATAGTTTCCGGCCGGTACCGCGTGGAGGTAGGGATAGGAGTTGCTGGGCAGAGGCTAGTGGATCACAATGGGATCTGAATTGCGCAGCATACCCAGCCTTTACCGTGGCATTCATGTCCTAACATAATTAAAATACTATGGATAAACAATTCAACTGGATCACTTCTCGCCAATACGTTTCTCTTATTTTCTGGAGCGTTACCTTAGTTTATCAAACCGAGCGTCGACTTCATCATATGATGGAACTGGTCGGAGTCTAAATCGCTGTCGTCATGTGATACAATTTCGTCTTCCTTCTTGTTGGGTTTTCGATTATCCTCTATCGGCTCAGCTGCTGTAGTTTAACGATTCGGCATTGGATGCTGAATGGCGTTTTGCGTTATTCCACATTCCGCCTGACATGTCTGCAGACACCCCATATTCCATTAAATTACCTCGAAAAGGTAAAATCACTGAATACAACGTGGTATGTCCAAGTAATAATGAATTCTGAACAGTGAGAGTTTTAGCTGAACAATAGCTGGTTAATGGTGCCAACGGCAAAATACAATGACAGCTGAATATTGGTCTGAAGTATGGCTTGATCAACCTCTTTAATCAGCAATACATAGATGGCTGAATATCAAGTTGAATAGAATATTATTCATCTGGGAAACCAGCTCTAAAACATACACCAAAATACAGAATAAATCATCTGTTGTTCAACCTTTAATCAAATATTTTTTGACAGCTAACCCAAGCATGGTTTTCGTGAAGTCCGCATCGCTTCTTCAGCCTTAATACAGACTTAGCTCAACTTATGTTCTTGATTATTCAGACACAACAAGTAATGGTCTTGTTTTCGAGGATATATACAGTGTGTAAAACTGCATTTCATCGACGGCTATCCAGGGTTTCATAGGATAGACTGAATGCCATTTGGTATATCTGAGCCAGTTTCATTTCCGCGAGAAATGTACCAATATGAACTTTAGTCGTAATGGTGTTGACAGGCATTTCAAATAAATCAACGCTCCATCTTACAATTCAATGTCATATAGGGGGATTAGGGGCATAATGGACACCCGGGGCGAAATGGACACCCCTGCTATTGCCGAAACCGTTGACTTTTATGTAAAACTTTTAATGCATAAGTGTAAAGGAATAAGTCATGGTTCTATTTTTCAAAAGTACCATTTATATTGCTCCAAAATAACCAAAATATCATTGAAATTGAAATATGTTTTTCATATGGTGAAATTCTTATAATTTAGAAGCAGCATCAAATAAGGTATTACGAGTGTTGGATTGTGTTCACCATAAAAACAAGTGAATTGTTACCTTATCTACATGTAAACGAAGATTTAGCAATGGATAAAGTATTTTACTTTTGATCATAATTTACTTAAAATAGCAATTTTATTGTTGTAGTCGATTCGGGGCGAAATGAACACTGGCAATTACGAATGGATGTACGCGCATTGCATACTGTTAGGCGTTTTAGACAGTTTGGAAAAAATCAATCCGATTATTTTAGCCTAAAGTTTATTTAATTAATTTTGATGTTATGTAAACTCGTCTAATATGAAGTATTATATCTGTGGTATTGATCTCCGTAGGCAAATTACTTAACTGGTCGATGTAACCAAAGAATTAGCATAAAATATGCAGGGGTGTCCATTATGCCCCTATGGGTGTCCATTTCGCCCCGTGCCTTTCCTGCCAGCTCTGAAAAATACACGGTTTACAATTCATTATTTCTTCACAATAAAGACATTCTACCTGCTGTAAATGATTGAAAGGCGTAGGAAACAAGTTAAAGCTGTATGTCTACTGATAATATGTTAAGTTTTACTCTGTTATACAGACCTAACGTACTCATTTGCTTAGGGTGTCCATTATGCCCCTAATCCCCCTAATCAAATCTAATCCATGTCTACGGTTCAAGTTTGGATGAGAGAGCATCCTCTTACCTAGGTTTAGAACCATTTGAAAATGTTTGGAGGACATTTTTTTTTATCTGTATTAACGAGATTTTTAGCCCTAGACTAGTTCATCTCGGGACCCAAGCTTTACTTCCCTTCCGAAGGAAGAACTCACATTTTGCGAATTTGTCGGAGGAGGACATTTATTATTAACTATATATTTATAAATTCAAAATAACTACAATCTTCAGATATGTAACTCTGGACATATCATAAAACAATCTCAAAATCAAACTCACAAACTTGTGAATCACCTCTACTAAACTACTAAAGGATCCTTTTAATGTTATTACTAACGTCTGAGATAGAACATCAAGCTACCTTAAGAAGATTAAAGTGACTATAATTTTGGCCAGACAGTTTTTGACCTTATTCAAGGATCGAATTCGTTCTCCTTTGTTAAGTTTTATTTCACGTTAAAAACAATGTAATTCTATTTTGTGTACAAGAAACACTAATATTTGAATTATTGCTGAATTACCAACAGAGAAATTCAGAGACGTATTGTGGCAGGAAATCGAGCTTACTTTGAACTCCGCAGAACTCTACGGTTGAACAAAGTTCACAATCACACGAAGCTAACGATCTACACACAACGCTGATTAGACCGGCAGTCCGCTATGGGCACAAAACATGGTGTCTACGTGCAGAGGATTAACGTGCCCGGGTTTTAGAACGGAAGATGTTCGGTATCATCTACGGCGGAGTGCAAATGAAAGACGGAACTTCGAGAAGGCATCGTGAGGCTACGGTGGGCGGGTTAGGTTATCAGGATATCGAATAGTAACCCAATTAAAAAGGTTCTCGAAAGCACAACGAACTACACGGAAAAAAATCCATTTCCAAGACCATGAATATGACTCATAATTTCCCGATATTTTTATGATTTTATGTTATACATATACTGCTGTGAATCTCATATCTGTCCCATTTGCATAGGAAATCCAGCAAAGTTGGGACTGATATGCGTTTCACGGCAGTATACACCATGATTATAATTTATGATTTTATGATTGATTTCACCATAACGCTATCCACCCGTTAGTGTTTTGGCTTTCGACGAACAAAAATGGAAAATATAATCATGAAGTCATGATTAAAAAAGCTGGGATCATGAGAAGCATTCATGAAGCCAAGAATAATTTTCATAAACCTGGATGCAGATCCTGATGCTTTACCACCAGATTCATAAAATTATGGTTTGGTGAGGTAGAACCATGCATAGAATTCATGGAATCAAAAAATGCTTCTCAATCAAATTCATAAAAGTATGATTGAGCCATGCATAGAATTCATGAAATTAAGAATAACTTTTATGATTTCGTCGTCGTCGGTCCCAAATGCTTTTAATTAGATTAATAAAACGATGCAAGCTAAATTCACAAGTAAATAAAATACGTGATATCAGTGCCTATTTCTATGATTTTGGGACCTATCAATCATCCTTTTTTCTATGAGCAAGCAGCACTTTATAGTTGGCCTCTTGTTAGTGAAGATATGTCATGTTCAAATATAGAAGAGAACAAGAATGATCGAACTCACTGGAAAGTCGTCGAACGAAGGATAAACCGGAAAAATAGAAAGAATTACCAAAAACTAGCACTCGCGATTTCCACTTTGCTTCACCCTCCGTGAATAAACTCGGAACAACGACGGATGGCACAACGAAAACGCAAAACTGGGCACTGTTTACTTCTTGCGCGTTTACTTTTTAGTCAATCAAACTGCCGAATCCTACGGGCACACTGTTTTGATGTTGTGCCATTTCCTAATATATGCACATTTATTACTCTAACCAAATAAACACTGCAAAAATAGCAACTTCATTTTTTTTTTTTCACATGTCTGTGAATTATATAATTACTAGAGTGGGTCAACGTTGTATGGAGAAACTTTAAATTTGATCGCATCATCTCAGAACAGAGCTTTTTCAATCTGTATTAGCGTCCAAAACAACTGTGCAAAATTTGGGAGCGATTGGTTGCGTCCCCGCATTCCGCATTGCGATTGAAATTTGTATGGAAGTTAGTATGGGAAAACGAACTTTTTTGCATTTTACTCATAAGTTGAATTCTTTTGTCCAATATCATGTAACTAATGACGTTAAACTATCCAGCTTTTTACGCTACGATGAGGTGTGATTCGTTTTTGACGGATCTTGACGACAGCCCTTGCAGCATCATAGTAGCTAAAAATTTCAGTTCACTGCTCTTGGAACTGTCAAAATTTTTCACCTAGTTATGTTACCATTGCAACCATTGTTATCGTTGCCAAAAATGCAACTGGTTTGGATATTTCTGTATAAAATAATCAAAAACTTTTCCTTTAGTTTTAGGTTTCTAATGGACGACAGCATTTGCAAAACCGCTAAATATGGAATAGAACATGCAGAGAGAGATAGTAAAGAGTTTACGTCGAAAAACCATATAATTTTGAAGCGGCATCGTCTTCAATCGACTTCAAACCCAACAAATACAATCCGCTCAGCAGTATAAACTTTCCTACATTTCAAAAATATTGAAGTTTTTTCTTAAAATCCTTGAATAGCTAAACTTGTCCTAGTTTTTTTCTAATGCCTGAGGATTGTGCTACTTTTCCCCGAATGCCGGTTTCCCGAATGTCGTTTCTCCAAACGCCAGTTCCCCGAATGGCCCGTTTCCCCCGAAAAGACTATATTTTACTTTCTTGTTCGAAATGATCACTTGCCACAAAATTTTCGTGTCCTAGGAACTAGGTTATTCAAAAAAAAAGATAACCTACCATAGTTAGACAGGTCGTTGGAATCAATATGATTCTAGAAAGAACGAACAGCAATGGAAAGAAGGAGTCAAACTACCATTCTTCATTCAGCAGGGTTTCAGCAGGTCTGATGAGCAATAAAACTTGAAAGAACGGCCTATAAAATAAAGAAGGGTGTGATTCGGGGAAACGGCATTGGAGGAATCGGCGTTCGGGGAAACGACATTCGGGGAACCGACATTCGGGGAAAAGTAGCACAACCATGCCTGAGACTCCCAGTCGAAAGAGTTCGGAATTAGATACATTGAATTGTCTAATAACATTTTGGAACAGTGAAGTTACGAGAAGGATAACGTTACATGTAATGTTGAATGATGCACACGATGAATTTTGAAAATTTATTTTAAATGCGTCATATGGAGGGAAGCTATGATAAAGAATGATCACTTTTGGATGCCGTATATTTTTTGAATATGGTTAGTTTTATTACACAACCTAAAATATTGTGCGTTCAGCACTAAATTGATTTCCGAAAAAACTTCATTGACTTCCGTTGCCTTTTCGTTGCGTTAAACGTAACGTCGGAAGTAATGCGCTGTACAGTAAATCTGGTTTTCTATACAGCGCACTACTTCCGACGTAATGTTTAACGCATAGGAAAGGCAGCGGAAGTCAATGAAGTTTTTTCGGAAACCAATTTAGTGCTAACGCCACAATATATCTTCCACCCATTGCACCTACAAAACTCGTTCTAGGAGTCTACTACAAAATGCTCAGATCTTGTATTGAATGCAAATTCGCGCAGAATAATATTTAACGAGGACGACACAATGAATTTAAAAAAATCGGCCAAGGAGTTGGCTAGGTTGGCACTAGCACAGAGTGAGTTGTTATGTGCAGGGAAATTTTCATCGCGGAGCGGGTTGGGTTTGTAGTGGATGAATGTAGTTGCAGCCATTGAAACCAAATCAATTGGTGTTTCGCCGTCAGCTAGTGATTTCCTTCCTCAGCCAATCCTCAGCATGTTCTATTTGCTGCAGTATTACAAATGGTGGCGGTCATCACAAACCTAAAATTATAGAAAAGGTTTTAATTTAATTCATATACAAAAACTTGAAAATACAAAGTGAAAATGTTTGACATTTTGCTTTAGTTGAACTGAAATTTTCGGCTGCTCTGATGAGGTCTGATGCCGCAAGGGCTGTTGGCAAGAATTGTCAAAATTGAATCACCCCTCATCATAGCGTAAAAAGCTGGATAGCCTAGGTATACCGATGAACTTTGCCGAAGACTGCAAAGTGATCCGACGCTTGTGAAAAAAGTTATTCGCCTGGTAACTTAGGCCAAAAATTGAGATTTTATTATTGATATTATTCCTTTACGTGTTAAATGTTAAGCACCACCGGGCAATCTATACGTTATTACTTTTCTCACAAGTGTCCGATCACTTTGCGGTCTTCGGCAAAGTTTCTCGGCATATCCTAGGCTATACTTCAACGTCATTAGTTAGATCGTTTTAGACGAAAAATTTCAATTTATGAGAAAAATGCAAAAAAGCACGTTTTCCCATACTAAATTCCATACAAATTTCAATCGCAATGCGGAATACGGGGACGCAACCAATCGCTCCCAAATTTTGCACAGTTATTTTGGACGCTGAAAGGAATCGAAAAAGCTTTGTTCCGAATCGTCTTTGTTGACCCAGTCTAATAATTACATATGGCAGGTAAGTGTAACGCTAGGAAGCGATCATTAATACAATCTATGAAATGCTTGTTTCTATTCATAATTCTGGTCAAATTATTCATGAGATTATGAATCATAACCATGATATTATGAATTGGCAGACATCATATGAACATGATTTTTTATTCATGATGAAGGAATGGATTTTTTTTCGTGTAGATGGGTCGATCAAGTGGAGGACGATTTGTGCGAACCCTTTGCAGAGTGCGGAACTGGAGACTCAGAGCCATGGGCCGAGTTGAATGGAGACGACTCCTACGTACAGCCGATGACACTCAGGCCTTAGTCTGACCGGTAAGAAAAGTAAGGAACCGAACACAGACCTCATGGTATTGCGTTCGCTGCTACGGTTCCATGGGATGGGCACCGAGTGAAGACACAACATACAGCATCCCATATCAGCCAAACGATTTAATACGTAACGGACCTTTGTGAAGTTTGCCACACCGAAGCACTAAACTGGGCTAATGTGCTCGTGACTTTTGTTAGAAGACAATCCCCGCACAAGGAAACCGTAGTGATACAGATACCCAGTCCATACTCAGCCGCGAATAGTTCTTTAATCCTACCGCCGAAAACGATACCTATCATGTGGATGGAGGAGGCAATGAGCGTGTGACATAACCGCAGCCACCGTTGACCATGAGAAATTCGGCAAAATGCGAAACGAGAATTTTTACGTCACATTCATATTCATGTGTCCAGTCCACCCGCTCGCTCGCTCTCTGCCCGCTGATATGGAGTCGGTCGGTGATCGATTGTTGACTACGAGTTCGACGACGACATGCTGCCTGCCGGTGAATGTACCCACCGAAGGAAGGCAGTTCATTGGCTGGGGCGATGCATGATATATTTCTCATTCGACGGAATCGCGATCGGATTTTTTTCTGAGTGATTCAAGAATTAAACCTATTGCGCAATACGTACTAACCCCGTTTGTGACTTTTCGGTCGGTCAGCTCAGCATATTTACATGTTTTCAAGGAAATGAGACATGCTTCGATTCGAACACGAAATTGTTTTCCATTAGCCAAATATTTCAAAGTCATTTTGAAGTTTTTTTTTCTCTGCGGTCCTGCATTGAGTCGTTTCCCGGTTATGTGGGTCACAGGAATTGTCCGCTGCTGGTGGGAGACCGAGAACACGCTTTAAATGATATTTTCCGGACCACAAGTACCATTAGTTGGCGTACTCATACCTGGCGTGTGTCATTGAAGGTACATTACCGCGCCGAGATGCGTCGTTCGTTCGTTCGTGGGCCGTATGTTTACGATGTAATACGAACCGGTAATTACCTGATTCGATGAAACTAAGGACTGTTCATTTTATAAAGAGGACACCTTATTTGTGTGATATGTTTTTTATTTTTCAATAAAATCATTATCGGTTTTTTGCATAAATTTCCATAGCTATTCTACAGTGTAGGAAATATATAACATTATACAAATTGTCCTTAATTATGGAACTGAAGCGGTTTTCGTTAAAACTCAATAAAACCCCATTTCTCAAAATTCTACACAACTTTCCACATACATAACTTTAAAATTTTCATGAACTTTTCAATGTGTTGGGATCTAATACTATTCTTCTAAAGGTAGAGTGTAATAGTTGGTCAATAATAATGCACCAAGCATTATACAGCTTGATATAGTAAGTTGCCTTGTTATCAATGAAATTGATAAAAAATACTTATTTAAGTCTAGTGATGCAATAACACTACGGAATCAGTTCAAAATTTGTCCAGTATAGAAGAGAATCGCATTCTAAATGATACCGAAGAAAAATATGTGTTAAAGTACATTCTTCATCATAAATTTAATACTTAATGATGGCCATGATTAAAAATGGCATACTTTTTGCTCCATAAATGCAAGTTTTTGATTCTAGAGAAGCTTATTATTATTTATTTTCAGCAAGGTCTGACCCTATGTGATAATATACCTTATTTGAAAATAACTACATGTTAATTTTTATTTTCGACATCATTGTTAAGTTGTATTTGCAATATAGTACATCGTTATTTAGAAGAACCTTCAAAGAACGAAGCGGTTTTATCTCCGGTAACTGCCATGCAGCACAGTAACCAAGCCAACAATGCTATCAAGAAGCGGTTTTCTGCATTTGAAATTGCATTATTAGTACTTTCGACTAGATCCATTGAAAACATTCAAAATTTAATATTTTTATACATTTTTGTTTAACAAATAAATTTTATTCTGAAAATCGAGTCCAACTTGTAACTTTAATATCTCAACAACCATTATTCCGATTAGGTTTATATTTTGCCAGAATATGTATCACTCAAACTGCTGCAGCATGGCAAACACTTTTATGCAATTGAAAACGATACACCGATGTTTTACAGAAATTTTGTGTTTATCTTTAGTTTTTGGGAATTGAAAAATTGATCTCTCGAAACACTTTGCCACATTTCTATGAAGTTCAATAATTTTAACCCAATTTATTTATGGTTATTATCTGCTAATATAATGTACTGAACAACTAACCAAGGCTGCTCAAATTAGAACTACGCGTTTTCTTTTTATTGCCTTGCAAAGTTGTCCTCTTTATAAAATGAACAGTCCTTAATGTATGTATAACACCGAATCATCTCACCGTGGTCCCGGTGGTGGCGCTGGATAGGCTTTTAAGAGATCTTATTTTAATTACCTAAATAACTACCCCTCCGAAAGCTCACGTGCTTGACCGCGGGCATCCTTTGCCATGGAGTGATTTATGATAAATATATAGTGCTCATCACACGAAACTGAAACCACCAATCTCAATTAGAACGAAGAAGGTCCAAGTCACGTTTGCTTGAACTTTTGGCATTACGGGCTGCATTTGTTCTGTGGTACGCGTTATTTTATTTGGGTTAAAATGAAATAGGTAACTGAAACATTCTGCTGCATATTTTATTACCATATACCGATGAATCGATAGACAGATATTGCGAGTAGAGGAGAACACCTCAATCATGGTATGATGATCTAAAGGTGATATTAGCAACCATTAGCAAGCATCAGAGCGTTCATGATTATCAGAAATTTTAATCATGATTAATCATTGATGATTAAAATTCCAATTTTGGTGATTATTGATTATGATTAATGATTAATTTGCTTTTTAGGATGATTAAAGATTAAGATTAATGATTAAAATTGGTTTTATCTGTGACTAGCTGTCCCGGCAAACGTCGTACTGCCTGCCTACTGTGTTTTTTGACGTACAGCTCCATAGGGACGTCTCCCGCAAAGTCACCTGTATGGAAGCCCCCCGTTCCAGAGACCGGAGAGTTTCCGCACCAAGCTTAGAACCTTCCCCGGCCCCACAAATACTCACATACAAAATTTCACACCGATCGGTCCAGTAGTTTTCGAATCCATAGCGGTCAGACAGACAGACAGACAGACAGACAGACAGACAGACAGACAGACAGACAGACAGACAGACAGACAGACAGACAGACAGACAGACAGACGGAAATTCATTTTTATATATATAGATTATTGATTATGATTAATGATTAAAAATGGCTCATTGATTAAAAATCATGATTAATCATGATAAATCAATCACAAAAAACTGAAAATGATTAAACTATATTTATTGTTTAACATGCTTTTGAAGTTTCAAAAGTAAAAGGTAACTCTGTCCGGGAGATTTTTAAAAAAAGAATCATAAAAAATATTATTAAGAACAGCATTTGAACCAATTTAAATTGGATCAAATATTTTATATGATGAACCATTTTTGGTGATGAATGATTAATGATTGATTAATATTTTTTCTTATGATTATGATTACTGATTAATGATTAGATTGCAAAAGCAGTGTGATTAAGATTAATGATTAATGATTAAATGAGATTTTTTTGTGATTATGATTAATGATTTTGGTTAATCTTAATCATTAATCATTAATCATGATTAAATTTATGATTAATCATTAACGCTCTGGCAAGCATCCATCCTGTTATTCTTCAGATGTTCCTAGATCAATATCTAAACCAATAACAGAGCCCTCGATACAGTGCTCATGAAATAAGAAACATTTTTTTGTATAGGGATAACTAAATACATTAATTGATACAGTTGAAAATTTTCATAGTTTCATCATAGGGTGCCAAACCACTTGGACCATGGCTGCTATTTTGGGCCCTTTTTCGCTAAAACTATACGTTGATCTTATATCCCCTGAGCTTCCGTTTTCCTCCATATTCTTCAGTGATCGATTACTTCCCCTCCTTACGTGCATGTGAATATTCGTCTTATTCGGAAAACAATAAACCACGCGACCACCGTGTCCACCTGCAACAAGCCAACAACGCCAGCAGTGTCGCACCTACAGTTGCTTTCGGAGGCCACTTCCATCGCTCATCATCGTCGGTCGCTGTTAGCTCCACAAACACACACGGGGGTATGTATGAACCGTGGTACATATGGATAAGTAACTCGTTTAACCAACCAACCAACAACGGCCGAGTCGTGTGGCCAGTTTTATGAACTTCGGTTCTCTCTATTGTCGTCGGTGCGTGCTGCATTGGATACGCTTGATGCTATACTACTTTTCATAATGGTATGATCACATTAAACTTGTGTATTTCTTTCACTCTTCAATGAGACAGGGTTAATAGCTAACGCAAATATCATGTTAGAAAAAGCGAAATACAGAAGTCACCGCAAGCAATGTGTTTCATTTCGTTGATTTATTTTGTATCTAGGAGATCTTTACATAAATAAGATACACATTGCACGTTGCCAAAGATCAGCGTTAGAACTCGTCATATGAACACTCCAAATGTTTGCCATCTCTATTTCGAGCATAGTTTAAATATCACACCAGTTTACAGCATTTTTGAGCTCAGTAAGCTTACGATAATTTTTAGTGTAGAATCATGATCTGAGTTCTAAAACGTGATATAACAAGAACATTTTTCAAAAATCGCCTCGACATGAGCCACACATCAACACCCTCGTGCTCATAATTCTACTTTGTGTCTCATTTTTTTCGAGTCCAGTCTTTAAGTTCAGATATTCCTCCAGAGATTTTTCAGAAGTTCTTCTAGAAATAAACAAAATTACTGAAGAACTATTCTAGCGATCCCTGAAGGAATTTCTAAGAAATCCCTGGAGGATTGTTTAAAGAAATCCCTCAGAAGCACATGCAGATACCATAGGAAGCTCGTAGAAGAAATTCTTGAACAATTTTTCTTGAGGAATCTTTGGACCAACATTCGTGAAGCAATTTCTGAAGTTAGTGAACTGGATAGAATAAAGTGCGCATTGACTGATTTTCATCAGAGCCGTAGCGTGCGGTTGGCCAGGTTGGCCCCGCCAAGGGTGCCAGCTTCAGAGGGGCGCCGAAAAGGCCTAAGGCTAGAAGGAAACAGAATGGTGCTATTATTGTTTTGAACGTTATCAAGAATACACTACTTACAGAATCTAAGATTGATCATGTGTTTTCAACGTTCTTTTGTATTCTCAAAAATCAGATTTCTCTAGATTATTCCCAACAAACAATTTTGCTGGAAAGGAGTGGAACAAACAGCTCTTAAGCAAACTCTAGCTTAAAAAAATGCATTTCAGCTAGTTCTGTTTCTTGCTTTGGAGTGTTTCTCCGGAATTTCTTGCTGGGTTTCTTCCAGAAAGTCTTTATAAAAATTCTTCAAAAATTCTAGTAGGTTTTTTTTTGAAAAATTTTCAAAGAAATTCTCACAGAAACTCCTTTAGAGATTCTTACAAAATCAAACTAAAAATTCTTCTGGAGATTCCTCTTAAAATTTTTCGAAGGACTCCTATTCCTCCAGGGAGGCCTTCAGGAGTTGTCTAGGAATTTATTCAGAAATTAGTCAAAAGAATCCTTGCAATGTTTCTCCAAGGATTTTATTAGACAAACTTCCATAGTTTCCTTAAAAAAATCTACAGATAAGCTTTCAAAAAACATTTCAGGAATAAATTTGGTAACATTCTTCAAGTATACCTTAAGAAATTCCTTCAATCTTCTATTTCTCAATACTTCTATTTCACTGTTTTTGGTTTTTGTGGTATCTGAATCTCGGCTTGTAATGTATCGATTGATATCAAATTTTGTCTAGACATTCATAATAACTTGAAATTTGATCTGTGCGAAAAGAAAATATTTCTGAACAAAATATTTGAAAATATCGCAAAATATTTGAGAAAAATAGCTAAATTGAGATTTTTAATTATTTTGTTAACGAGATGTTTTAAGTAAATGGTTTGTTCAGAAATGTAGTGTGTTTCGTTGGAATGATCAACTTTGCAGAAGAACCAATTTGTCTAAATATTGAAAATTTTGAATTATGTCATCGAAGTCATTGAATCCCGTGGAATTTGTGATTTTTGTTTTGTGAAGATGCCCATTCGGGTTAGTGCCAGTGCCAACCTTTCTTAGTGCGACGGAGTGGCCATCTCATGATGCTGCTTCCAATAATTGTTTCCTAAGTGCGGCTCGCCCACCCACCGTGTAGTGTGCAAAGGTGCTGCGTACTAGGCTGCGTATGAAGTTCCAACTTTGTCGGTTCCAGGTCATGCAGTTAACGCAATGTTCTCAACTGTGATATATGTGAACTGGGGATTTTTTTATGTGTTTGGTTTTGACTATCAATCTTGAACTATTTAAATGAAAACATAGTGGGTTAAAATTGATGTTAAATTTTCAATTATTTGGTGAAGAGTGTGCTTTCAGAAAGTGTTACTTCAAAAAAGTTGAAATGGAGGAGCATCAAGCTCAACTAAAAAAAATCTACCGACAGTGCTGATTATAACCAGTTTTTCACGACCTTCAAGTGAAAAACTGGTTGAATTATCTGATAAAACATTGTGAAACTGTGCTAGCCGATACCACCGCTGCGTTGCAGGAAATATGACAACTATCCATTGCACCTTCTAGGATTTATGAAATGGCCGGAGCAGGACATTGACCTGGTGAGATCTTTCTGATTTACCTATTATGTAATTTGTATCATAAGTTTCAGGAATGAAAAGAAAGAATTTCAATGACCCTATCTATCCTTGAAAGGACCATATTATGTTCCTGCATCAAGAATTACCCAACTAACAATCGCCAGCCGCAAACAAGCATGCATGCTGAATTGTTGCTTTATAATAGTAATTATAGCTGAACTAAAATTATGCTGTACACATTACTGTACAAATGCTATTTCAAATGAAAAAGTAGCCAATGTTCAACTTTTCGTATTGGTATTAACAATGATAATTTAAAACACTTTTCAAGCGTCTAATAAGATTTTTATTCGACTCGCAGTATTTCCTTTACAACATAGTTTAACAAGACTTTTTCCTGCTTCTTGTTAAGTTCATGTACAAATTAGGACATGTATCTGTATAATGGGTTTTGCACAAGTCACATAAGCGCTTTCGTTTCATCATACTTCGACTCAGAAAAACACGTGTTTTTTTACTGAACAACAGCTGAAGTAATCTGTTGTTCTGTCGTTAACCATAATGTTGTACTAATTCACCACTGCTGAATAGGAGTCGAAGTCTGATCGTTATTAAACCACGGGAAGTTTATGTTTTGATTTGAGCGCTGCAATTCATCATATCTAGGATGGCGCAGATAGGAAGGCATGCGGCTGGCAATCGACGGGTCTCGAGTTCGAATCTAGATTTAGGTAAATTTATGTGTAGTTATTATTTCACAATATTTGTTCACAGCATTAAGTTCCAATCATAAAATCTCGTGGAAATTGAAAAAATTTGCATTTTATTTATTTTTAATCATTTTTGCTATGCTGAATAACAGCTTAACTATATAGTTGTAAAATCATTTAACAACAAACAGTTCAGTTGGTACACAACACTATGCTTTATAGTTTCTCCAAATTTGTGTGAACAAAACCCGAACAAAGGTTGTGTCTGAAAATTATCCAAATGTTATTCAGCATCATGCTGAATCAATTCGTCGTAAAAGTGCTTGTAAAATGAGTGATTGTTAGTTGGGTATATCTATTTATTATATTTTCTTCTCGATTTTAAGAGCGAGTAAAGGTGTGCAAAATATTATATATGTCAACAATCATTTCATAAATTTATTCAAAAATCATTGCTTGGCTCGCAAAAGTGGGTTCATGTTGCAATTGTGGTTCGTTGCGATAATCGCTAGATCCAACCTTGGTTCAGGAAAAAAATATTTATGATATGACTTTCTAAAACTATAATTTCAATATTTTGTCTGATACAATGGATATTTTTTGTTGTGCTTTCTATATGGGCTTTTTTTTCTGTACATTCGGGGAAGGGATCAATATATTTTTTTCTCATTTCAGAGAGCGAGGCTTTGAAGCCAGGTCACATGGAGAAATGCCTGTGTCCCATCCCAGGAGAAGAGACGCCAACGGAGTGTGCATTATCCTTCTTAGTAGCACCACTCTCCAACGATTTTATATTCAAACACCATTTCCCTAAAACGAAACGGTTGGTACGATTGTCCCCGTTTCTTCCGGAAGAAATTTTGATATTTCCAGGATGCTTTTCAATACAGGCTGTGCAAGAATTGAATACTTTAATTTTGAATAATTTCAAAATCATATTTTTTTCAATTTTTCTCGAAATGAGAGGTTTGCGATAATTTTCGAAATCTTGCATGGAATAGTTGAATTTCTTAACAAGTAAAAATTCCATTAAGAGTGTCTAGTTACACTCCAGTTGGTATCATTGTACGAAATCGCTCGCCCAGTTTACAAATGCCATTCGTTGTTTTTCGCAAAGAAAAGATTTGTAATGTGCTTAAAATCAATTTGTAAAAAATCACTCCGACAAAAACAAAAACGCATTTTTTCCTTTTTTTTTGTCGGACTGAGATTCAACATGCAAAAAGAAATAGCACACGTATGTATAGCAGCCAGAGTGTCTGAAAGCTCATGTATACATGAATGAGACAGTGTGCCATGCGCTGGTTTGAAATGCGTCTCAAGAAAATTTGTGAGATTTGAGATCATGCTCATCAAAAATCTTGTGTACGTACCTCAATACCCGGGTAGAGGTGAATAACAAACCAATAACTAAAGAATAACATATTTTGTCATCATATCTAAATTTGCAATTCCTAAGTTTTTTGTGAATAGCTCAGGATGACATATAAATAACAAAATATGTTATCATTGTAAAACTTGTAATTGGCGAGTTATTATTAAATAGTATAATAACATAATAATAACAAATGTTACTATCGTACTATCCTGTTACGATATCAAAACAATAACATAATTTACCATCATATTAAAATATGTTATTATTTTGATATTCTTTTTGCTATTATTTTGTTATTGCAATGGCAAAATCAATTATTCTTTAGTTGTTATGCCATATAAATTTTGTTATTATTTTTGTTATTTTGACTCTTATTTCAAACAAACTAATAGCAAATTTTACCATTCAAACATTCTATTTTAATGGCAAAATTTGCCCTTCATTTGCCATTTCGCTCTACCCGGGTAAGCTCATCGTCAGTTAAAACGAATTGTACCGGAATTATTTTAGTGACCCAGATTAGATCTTATGAACCTGACCCTACCCCAGAATTAAGGCAAATATAGCGAGACCGATAAATATCCGGGATTCGATTCATATCCACGAGCGGTAATGGCGGCGGTGGGCATAAGCGAGCGGTTCGGATTTTGACGGTGCTTGGGGGAAAATCGAAGCGGTTCTGTACCCCTCCTCACTCTTTCGCAGATCGTTGGGTGGCGCCAATCAGTTGCTGTCCTCACGATTGGTATTGGTGTTTGGGTTTTTTTTTGGGCGTATTGGTGATCAAATAAATATTGCTTTTGGTTGTATCGATTGAGATGGCATTATCACTAACCAAAGATGTAGCCCACATCGTATAACACCTTCTTCAGACACAGGTTGATCATTGTACTTCTCGACTAGACCAAAAAAGCCCAGGGTACGATAGACGAAAGAGACATACCTAAACATAAAAGCCGAGCTTCGGACCAACAAGGCACCTGCCAACTCGGGGGGTCTAGATGATCAACCGGGGCCCCTTAAAATCCTGTAGGGCCTCTAGGCACCGTGGGTAATCGAGTTTAAGACAACTTTCACACCACAATTCAAACTCCTATCCCCCCTCCGCCCCGTCTACTTAATCCCAGTTGAACATTACATATGTATATGTAAATGTAATCCTAGTGAAGGATTCGAGAGTGTATCAAGTCGGCCCTGTACCTGGAGCTTGACTCATTGAGACGTCTCATTGAGACTCGCAATGCTTATGTGATGTGCACCAACATTGCGAGTCTCATGCTCAAAGAAATTTCATGGGCTCACAGTCTCAATCTCGTATTGAGATTTGTGCGTACAGATACTCTGAGCAGCTTGATTTTCACAGGCTTCGAGCTCTTAATCTTCTGACACCCATCTGTAGGCGCTTGTTAAAACTGTTCGGAAATAAACAGAACGCTTTCCACTCTTGATAAAAAATAAATAACTTTTTTAGAGACGAATTCCCCTTCAGGGTAAAGCATGCTTCCTTTTCTCTTCTCGCACACGCACCGTCATATGCACAAGTGTTGCTTTGTTTTCTCTGCGACCGAATCGATCATCAGTGCATGACTGTAAAACTTTGTTGCATTCTACGAGGCGAAATTTTCTTTTTGAAAAGAAAAGACGCGGACACCGTCTTCAGCCAGAGGCTGTACAGACTGAATGAAACTAAACATTTGACAAGGGACACACGGAGCATGCACCAGTGGATACGGAGAAGAAACTATTCTCACGAAAAGTTTCATCGCCCGGAGCGGGAATCGAACCCTGCGATTAGAAGCTTGGTGACCCTAACCGCACGGCTACGAGGCTCCACGTATGGTTAGGGGCTGTCCATAAACCACGTGGTAATTTTTTGGGAGATTCTGAATCCCCCCCCCGCGTTCATACAATTTTTTTTAGAATTTGTATGGACCGTGGTCTTTGGCCGACCCCCCCCCCCTCTCAACATGACCACGTGGTTTATGGATGGCCCCTTAGTAAAAAAAAAAAACGTTTGACATTTGTATATTTTGATTCTTTATTACACCAACGAACCTAACCTCAAAATGACGGATGATTCTCAGGTCATTTAGATAGATGTAACATGAGCATGAAAAGGACGACAACAAGGTCGATAAAGTAGAAATATGATCCGTCTTTTTCGTGCATGTGTGTGGTCTGTCAAAATGACCTGAGAAGTGTCAAACATTTTTACATCAGCCCTTTGAAAAGGGTTTTTGCGCAATAACTTTCTAAGAATTGAATCTAGAATTTACTCACGTCCTACAAAGTTATAGATAATGGTAAAACACATAACTTCGCCGAACATAACATCCCGCCTATTTCAAAAATAAAATAGTTATAACGGTTTTTAAGCTTCAGCATGCTGCCTTGGTGGACTCCCTAACGCGAGTCATCGATGTTCGTTGCTGCAAGGCTACGCAGCTAACCCGACGTCTCCACTAGGAGAGGAAGGGGTAACCCCGTCACCTTTAGCATTGGGACTTTTTGAAATTAATGTAAGACGTAAATTGATATTTTCAGTACGCAGAATGTTTGATTCTTTAGTATTTTATAAGATTTGTGCTTTAGAATTGTCAAAATATGGTTTTGGCGAACAATACATATAACACAACCATATTAAATATTGATGTTTTTAATTCAGTGCGGGTAAGACCGTCACCCCAATGGGGTAAGGCCGTCACCTAACGGAGTAAGTCCGTCATACCTTTTTTACGATACTTTTGAAGATATCAATTTGAAAACATTTTCTAGATATGTTTGATGTGTAGTAATGGTTTACCAATCATTCTATCGATCGTTTGATCATTTCAAATAGGTTCCGGAGACCCTATAATCGTTAATTTGAAGTATGTATATGAGACACATAAAATCTTTTCAGAAGTCATTCTGTATTAATCAGATACAGTTTATTTTTTTATCTTAAATCAAATATTTGGTTCCGGGTCATTTGGCCGAATGTCGATTGGCCAAACACCATTTGGTCGTAAGGGTCATTTTTCCATTTGGCCGATTGCCGAATTTTTTTTTTTCTATTTAAGCGATCAACGGCATGATCTCCATGTACATAAGTATAACTCGAAAGAACAGCTTATGATTTAACCCTTTGAAATCTCGCTAATCCTCTCTTTTTCTTTTGGCATTACGTCCCAACTGGGGAAAAAATCTGCTACTCAGCTGTGTTTTATTTTTGAGAACTTACACAGTTAAGATAACTTACACAGAAAAGATCCTGGATCGACCAGGAATGGAAGCCGTCACCCTCAGCATGATCATGCTGAATATCCGTGCGCTTACCGGATCGGCTATATTGGTCCTTTACAATGCGAGTACGGTGCCATTTAATAATCAGACGGGCGTCTTGAAAGGTTAAAGAAGGAAAAATCTTTGATAGCGTTCGGCCAAATGTAAGAATGAAAAATCTCTGATGAAAATATTGGTATTTACAACGCTAATTAATCCTCCAACGGGTAATCTCGGAGGAATCGCTGGTTACTAAAGAATTTGATGATTATATTAGCAACTAGAATGTCAAAAAGGTCCTTCTAAACAAGAAAAAAAAATATAATAATCTATGTTAAAAAAAAGTTTGCGTAAGATTTTCGACTGGAAGTTCAATGTTTTGGAGATTTTGACTTTCTCAGTCTAGGCTCTAGGGAATCCAAACCATTAAATTGGCATTGCCCGACGTTTCGGCCTAATTTATTTGGCCTTTTTCAAGGGTAAAGCTGTCTATCGTTTTTTGTTATTTGTGGCACTAGTTATAAAATATAACAAAAAACGATGAGCAGCTTTACCCTTGAAAAAGGCCAAATAAATTAGGCCGAAACGTCGGGCAATGCCAATTTAATCGTTTGGATTCCCTAGACTGAGAAAGCCAAAATCTCCAAAACGTTAAGAAAAATGTAAAATGCTCGCTGAAAAATCGCTTTAAGCTGACTATTGGCTACCCGAAGATTGCCCGTTCCTCTGAATTCATCCAATAATAATTCGGCCAAACGGCATTCGACCAAACAAATTATTAGGTTAAATAGCGTTCGGGCAAACGACATTCACCCAAATGGCCAGATGTAAAGCATGTTTTTTTTTAATATTTGATGAGTAACAGACATGTACACTGTCATACCTCGATATAACGTAACTTTTCACCTTGATGTAACGATCGGCTTCGTAAAGCGTTAAACGTGATTGCGCCTTAAATGACTTATCTAGAATTTACATAAAAAAATTTTTTTTTGTTCATTTTGTTAGCCCTTAGGATATTCTTTGAAAAATCCCTGTGATACACGAAGTAAACCCAAGTAAAATTCCTGAGAGAATCCCAGGAGGAATTCTTCAATCATTTTTGGTAGAAATTCCAGGATGAATCTTGCCAGATTTCTACAAAAACTCTGCAAGTATCGCCGAAAAAATCCACAAATAATGCCATTGGAAGTTCCAGAAGGAACAGGAAGAGTCCAATCCGGAGCTCTTGAAAAATCTGGTAAAATTAGTTGGATAAATCACCGTAGGAATAATTGAAAGAATCCCTAGAAAAAAAAAACCCACAGAAATCCCAGGAGAAACCATGTAGAAATTACCTCAGCTGGTCTTCCGTTTGTTGTTGCGTGGCGTCTAGTCAGTTCAACAAACAGCTGGTGATCCAAAGAGCATGACGCTGTTACCCACTTTTTCTAAATTACACCGTAATTCTTGAATAATTGTTGAAACTGACCTGTCTACGAATCTTGATACTAAAGAATAGTACAGATGAGAACACTTGATTGATGAAAGTGAAATTCTGCAATTGATGTGTAATCCAGGTGCAAAATTCTACCAACGAAAAATTACATCCGCCGTTGGTGCCGTGCGTTTGTTTTGTTTATTTTCTTCGCGTTTGACAGATCAATGTTGGTGTCATGTATCTCAAAACAGTAAATATGGTAAAAACAAATAAGTCGTGTGGACAAAAAGTTTTTACACTCATTGCACAATTATGGGTCACTCAAGGAACAATCATTTCATAATATGAGTCGTTTTTCATACAAAAATAACACTTTTATTATTTTTATTTTATATTCTCTTCATTGAAACTCCTTTTCCATTGTTTTACATAAAAATCTACTTGTAAAATTCACTTAAGGCGGTGAAAATTACTAAAATGTTAGTGAATAATGAAAACCACAATAATGGGTCACAATTGGCTGTGTAACAATTATTGGTCAATTTGTTGCCCGTTATGGGTCACACAAGAGGAATCGTCTCGACAATGATGTTTTGTCTATTTTTTCAATGAATGATCACTTATTCTTGATAGATCAACTATAGTAGAATCCGAAACTGGTCTCAAACCTCTTAACGAAGCGTGTTTTCACGATTTGGAATCGATTTTTCAAAATTGAGACAAAATCTCCAACACAACCACCGATAAACGCCTAAAAGTATGCAATACGCCGTGTACGCAGAACTCTCAATATTATGCTACACAAAAAGTGACCCAAAATTGTGTGATTTTCGCTGTTCCTTGGCACAATAATGAGTCACTTAAATTTTGTCTGAAATAAGCTTTAATAAGCTGCAGTCACATGAATTTCTACATTTAGAACGTAAATTATACCTTTGTTCTGGTGACGATACCATTTCGTACTTGAACATCAGTAAAGCTCGCTTTTACAGAGCTTACAAAAGCAGCGCACGCACTTTCCTATATCCACAATCGAAGCGTTACTTTGACAGATGGTTTTGCGCCGAACAAAAATTATTGAAAATATGTATGTTTCGACGTATAAGCCTGTGTGCGACACGTATAGTGACACAAAACAAATCAACTTATGTACGAAAAATGATAATGGCTAACAAAAGCTTGCAATTAATTGGTATTTATCTATTAAAGTGGAAAGTGACTAATAATTGTGTGTGACCCATAATTGTGCAATGAGTGTAAATAAATGTTTTCTGGTAAAATCATTGGGGTGACGGGCTTACCCACCCTGACGGCGTTACCCGCTTTTCCCCTAGACAGAAATGTCTTACTATTTTGCTGGACAGATGTGTCATGACAGAAATGTTCTCTCGCTGTTTGCATAGAAAGCAGCGGGATTGATCATATCTGTTACGTTTTCTCTTTCTGGCAGCAAAATGGCAAGACATTTCTGTCTAGTGGAGACGTGGGGTAACCTTGGGGGTGCGATGTGTACTATCCCCTCTCTGAAGCAAAGCCTTCTTGGAGGTTCCTGAGAAACGTAGGGATAGGTGGCAATGGGAATGTGTTTATTGGGTCGGGCTGTAGTCCTGTCTTCTACTTTGCCTGTACTGCCGTTCTACGCCCAATTTTCCCATGTTATATGGGAAGAACCCTCTGAGGTCATTAGCATCAGACTCCTTTCTTTATTTCCTTATGGAATCGTCCGGGGTATGAGCAACCTTAGGATTAAGGGGAACCAACACCTCCCCGGTACGAACTTTTACTGACAGGGAAGAAGGGGGTTGCATCTCAGGTTATATTCGATATTACGAACAAAAAGTTGTCTCCACCTTCTTGAAAAGCAGTATGTTAGTCTTATTGGTCCACCCGCCACCGCATGGAGCGTGCCGCGAGTGTCTTCAATGAATGTACTTACCCCGAGCCCACTTGAACCACTACACCACATTATTTCGGACTTCACTTGCTTGGCTTGGCTCGGTTTGGTTGGGGCTGCTTTCATTCTTTGGCGCATCGCGGCTCGACCAGTAGCATTCAGTGACAGCATGAATAAACATCGGAAAGCATCGTTTTCGGTGGTTGCATAGACCCTGCCTGCAGTATAGAAGAGGTCTGGTTTTGTTTTGATTGCGCCTATTTGTTGTTGGCCGCCGTTCAAATTCTTACAAGGGGACCGGTCCCAGTGTGCAAAGAAGGTACCTTACCCAAGCCGGTTGCCGCGTGGGGCCACCTGTCCGATCTAATGGTGAATGCGCGGGCGCGTGCTTTTTGGGAGCATGTGGTTCAGTATTGCCTCTAGGCGTTTGATATTTGTTTTCGTTTCGTGTTTGGCGCTATTTTTGAGTTTTGCGGTTTTATACATGATTGGGTGAAGTGTTTTTGGTTGTCGCGATTTGTAATCGATTAGAGGAATTAGCCGGTGCGAAACCGTGGTTTTGTGGTTCGCGTGGTAATGAATTACGGTTCAGCGCACTTCTGTCGATAAGTGAATTGGTGTTTGCAAAAACAAGAATGGCATAATCGTGATAGAAAAATCTTGAATAATGATTGTAGTAATAGTGAAAAAAAAGTGTACATATGCATAGTGAATTGCTTTCTTTGCAGGAAGATATTGGGTTACTTTATGTGAAAATATATTTTGAAGCCGAACGAAGAAGATTAAAATGCATTGAGCGCATGTTTGAAGATATCATTTGATGTGTTGATTGTTTGGTATGATTTTTTCTATGAATGCAGTTTCTTCTTGTCTACTCATGAGCTGTACGGATGAACTAATGGAAAAGAACTAAACTATTTAAAGATCGTGAAGACGATTTGATCGAAACATAAGTTACACTCGAAACCAATCACCCAAGAACATAATACTCCTGGAGGCATTGGAGCTAGTTTTTCAAATTATTATGGATGGAAATGTCTTAACAAAACACTCATTCGTTACTAAACAGAACCGCTCTGATCGAATTGCCATTTCGTTTTTCACCAAAAATTTCCCTCACCTTTTAACAGGTTGTTTAAACATTGACTCAAAAAAATCTTTCTATTTTTCCAATCGCTCTCATCCTTTTGTGAAAACACATCGTAAGTTCATCCTGTTCTATCCTAGTTCACAGCTCAATGCTAAAGCTAAAGAAATTGTAGTTTCAAAGTTGGTCATACTAGTCAGCACGTATTTGCAATAGTGTTCCATGGTACTTGATTCAGCTTGATCACCGTCAGTTCCAGAAGCCAACAAAACTACCGAGCAGAGAGGAATCGAAGACACTAAACATTCGACTCGAGGTAAGTACAAGGAATCCTTCTGTTTGAATTCAATATTGCTTAACCCTCTAATACCCAATCCCGCCTTTAGACGGGGTATTTTGTAATTTTTGTTTCGTGGAAAATCAATTTTTTTATATTTTTGGCTGATATTTAGGACTGTTCTGTATATCTCAAAAAGCTTTTTGGTGTAATTTAAAGCGTATTTACATTTTTTTTAAATCATTGAAAAATTGATGTTTTAGTCACCTTTTAGAAGTCATTGTTTATTTTGTATTGAATCGCTACAATTAACATATTTTAAATTTTTCCCAAATCATTCTATCCTTGTTTAACAGTTTAAGGGAATCGAATACACTCTAAAATTATTTTCCATAAAATTACACGGAAAATAAAATTTTCTGTGAAAAAAAATTAAAATGATAATATTTCAGCAATAGTCATAAAATCTCAAAATGTTTTCATCTCAAAAAATCCGTTCTCCAAATTGGCTTCCAGGAAAAATATAAAAGTGTGGGGATGTTCAAAAATAAAAATTAGAAAAATCAAAAACTGAAATTCACGAAATCGAGAATTGAAAAGAATCATCTTCCAAAGCATGTTTAAATCGATTTTAGATGACGAAAAATGATATTTAGATCAAAATAAAAAATTTGGGTATTAGAGGGTTAAACGTGAAAAAATCGAAACAAAATCGCTTAGCCAATCCACCGTATGCAATCATTTGTAGTAAACAGGTATAATATGCCCCCCTTAAGCAGAAATGGCAATATATCTAAAACTGGCGCCTTATTCCATCTATTGTCCACTGCAAATCGTTGTTCCTAAAGTCAGTGAAGTGTTGCATGCGAACTTTGTCTTTGTAGTGGCGGCTATGGAAGCTTTGAAACGTTTTTCGAAAACGTTCCAAAATCTGCCTTTTCAAAACAAACGGGGCAATACGCCCCATCAAAAGAAAAACGTCCAGCCCCGTGATAAAACTATCCCAGAGAATGATTCCACCAAATGCATATCCTAGGAGGGTCTTTCAACGAGTGTTTAACTGCATAAAAGTTGCAAAGTAACACAAGCGAACAGAACTAGCTTCGTTTACAATGAAGTCAGCTCACAAGAGGTAAAATATTACGCCAAAAGCCTCGATTTCAGACTTTTTGATATTTTTATTGCTTTTCTGTAGCAATCCACTAACGGACCAGCTTGATGGCAATAATTCTTCAATATTTGAGATTTCTAATCGATCACGCATGCGAAAAGCGCTTGAGTCGCTAGAAAATGAAGAGGGGCGTTTTGCCCCGGTGGGGCGCATTATACCCTTTTACCCTACACTACTGAGTGGGCGCCAAAACAAGCATCTGAAAAACCGCAAATACCAATACGTTGTTTGTGGCTAACTGGCGCTTCCAAAACGTTTGGCCACTTAGGAAGAACGGGCTTAAATGCATCCCCTAATAATACTTTGAAAGCCCGCTTTGAACCATGCAGGTAAAGGCTGTGTTGATCTACATGCCATTTCCTTTTTTAAATGCTAAATTTGTTTTACTTTGAATGTTTGATAGATGCTTTTAAAACCTAATTTTGTGTGCGGAGCTTCTTCTAGAAGATGTTTTGTCACAACATGATCAAGCAACTCATGAATTAATAACTGTAATAACATGGTTAAAACTGTTAATAACATGGTAATAACTGCGGAAGTCTTCATCGTTCAGTACATATTCCAGAAACGGGTGGATATGAAAAAAGTTTCACTTTCATGGCGCATCAAGTTCTGATTCCTCCTACATAACTCCCTGAATACTATGATCTACCTCCTCCTATGTTTGCGATTATAAGTCCCATCGCACCCATGTTGCTTTTTGATTTAGTTCATCTCCTCCTCTAGAAAATCTAACCACGGTTTTGGCACGTTCTTGTTAAGTCATGGCGATGATCAGCTTTATGGTAGATTCAGATCTAGTCTTGATGGTACCTACCTGTTCGCACTGGACGCGGTTGGAGCGTTTTGGATAATCATCATGATTAAAATACTCACTTTGTGTACATGTGCAGGAATGGGAAGATATGATCGCTGAGTTGTAACCAAAAGGGCAAAGAATGTCGGTTGGTTACAGCATAGGGTGGAATTTTAGTCGAAATCTTCTGACTTAAAACTATTGCTTATGTCCATAGCATTGCATATGAGCATTCAGTATGGTCCATAAAAAAATGCGAAAGTTTTCAAAGACATTGTTCACCTGCTTCCAACCGTTAAACCTCACATTTATTTATTGGATATCAGTCGGTACACTAATCTAACAAAGTCATATAAACATTGACTGATTTAAATCATAACCCTTTGAAAAAAATAACGTTGAACATATGGATCTCAAAAACGTCCACACGAAAAAGGCTATTTTTTAAGGTTGAAATTTTCGATAAATTTCTCCCACTCACATACAATTAAATGTTATTTAAAGAACAGCACTTTCATAGCTAGTCAATGTCTTCAGGCATCCGTTGACGATTCAGACAAGTAAGAAGCTTTATTGTCCTATAAATTATGGGACCTTTTCTGATAGTTGAGGTGAAAAAAAATGTATGAAGCATCAAACTGTTTTTAACCTTCGTCGTGCATTAGGGTCATTATGACCCAAAACGTGATTTCAAGCATTAATATCTCTTTTGTTAGTTAACTTATCGTAATGAAACTTCTTGACTTTTAATATTTTGCAGAAACGAGTCTTTAAAAAAAAAATTCTTAAGGTGAAACCAAAATGGCGCCACAAAAAAAGTTACGAATAATGCATTGGGGTCATTATGACCCAGAAAATCAAACTCTTATAGAATGATGATTTTTTCACCAATTCAAATGACCAAAGTCTTATTTGATAGATAATTTCGTCAAGAATGTGTTGATATGTTGAAATAGTGGTTCCGGGAACATTGGCCACCGGGAATCTGCTACACAGGGCACCATGTCGGACATGTGGGATAGCACTACATTTTGCCAGTAGTTGTGGAATATCTCGCATTCTGGACCACATAGAAGGATACTGTCTGCGGCAAAGTTGCTTAGAAGACTAAGAGCTTTCACATAGGAAACAATTTAGTTCGAGAATCACTTACTGCGTGGCGCTAGTGTTCCTATAAGCTTCCAGTTCAGTCTGATCGTCGTATATCTCGTGATCTGGCCCACTTAGAAGGATGCTGTCTTCGGCAAAGTTGCTCAGAGGACTAAAAGCTTTTACATAGAAAACAATTTAGTTCGAGAATCACTAACTGCGTGGCGCTAGTGTTCTTAGGTGCTTCCAGTTCAGTCTGAACGTCGTATATCTCGTGTTCTGGACCACCTAGAAGGATACTGTTTTCGGCAAAGTTGATCAGAAGACTAAGAGCTTCCACATAGTAAACAATTTAGTTCGAGAATCACTCACTGCGTGGCGCTATTGTTCTTAGGAGTTTCCAATTCAGTCTGCATGCCGTATATCTCGTGATCTGGACCACTTAGAAGGATACTGTCTGCGGCAAAGTTGCCCAGAAGACTAAGAGCTTTTACATAGGAAAAAAATAGTTCAAAAATTACTCACTGCGTGATGCTAGTGTTCCTATGAGCTTCCACTTCAGTGTGAACGTCGTATCTCGCGCTCTCTACCACTTAGAAGGATACTGTCTTCGACAAAGTTACTCAGAAGACAAAGAGTTTTCATAATGTGTAAAAATTCAGTAAAAATTATTTGGGGTGTATAGTTCTTAGAAGCTGAAAGCTTGATATAATTGTTGTGTATCCGTGTTACTATGTTTGTAAAACCTTCCAAGAAGAAAAGAAGCTTTTACATTGAAAGTTTATTTCAAAATTCTCTCACAACGTGGTACTTTTGTTCTTTGGAGCTGTCAGTTTAATCTCGGGTCATGCAGTTTATGTATTCGGATTTTTTTTTCAGTTACGACTTTGGATATCTGTGCAACAATTCCTGAGGTCAGATTTGAGCTGCATGAAATTCTCCGGGTCCGAGGAAAACAACAGAAACCCGTTAGAGAAGTGTTGGCAGGACTTGATTTGGAATACATGAACCTGATTTACCAGCTTTTGAAACGTGTTGTTGTCAGAGTTTGATGTATTATGTACCTTGTTTTCGTTGTCCGCCTTTTGGTTTTGTTGTTCGCCCCTGTCTGTCGTCGCCCGCCTTCCGTTTGTCCCCTTCTTGTCGTTGTCTACCGATAAAGTCCTTTCTTTTTGGTTCCGTTACAGACATCGACAATTTGTCCCATCAATGTTTTTAGAATAAGTTAGCAAAAATTTAGTTTTAAACCCATAAATCCATTCTTCCCTATTTTATTTTATTTTATTTTATTTTATTTTATTTTTTTTCAATCCTTAACCTCGAAACAGCCGTGAGTACTTCAACTTCCCAAACTAACATAGTTTTAAGGCAGTAATAAATTGTAAAATGTATAATCAATGTAATAACAAAAGATTTCGGCTCAGTTATGCCCATGTGGCGCCCGAGCCTTCCAAATAAACGAATAGATAAAAAAAAAAATCTTTGGTGAAAGTTTTTAAGATTTTTTAGGAACTTATGTAACATATGCTTCGGCAATGGATTTGTGGACTTTTTCAAAAAATTTCTTCTACGGAAATTTCTTTGGGAATCCCGTCTGAAAGTTCTCTTTGTTTTTTTTACAATTCGTTTGGAAAACCCTATGCTTATTACTTTGGGAATATTTTTAACATTCTTTTGGAAACATATGTGCCAATTCTTACTGATTCGGTATTTCCTTTGCAAATCGTTTTGGCGAATTTCTTAAAAGTAACCCTGCGAAAATATTTCGAATTTCCTTTTGGCGGAATTTCTTCAGCAAATTCTTTAAAAATCCTTCAGCAATATTTAGTGGATTTGATCCAAAATTTCATATAAGTTTTTTTAGGTTTTCGATTTCGGCAATTCTTTGGAATTTTGGTCGATAAATCTTTTGGAAATTTCTCAGCAGTAATATTGGAAATTGATTGAAGTTATTATATTTGAAAATACCTACAGCATAACTGTGGGGTTTAAAATTGTACTGTTAGTTGCCAGCCTTTTGGGCGTATTGTAAGCCACGAATTGTGGGTTCGATTCCCATCCCGGTCGGGAGAAAATTTTCGCCAAACGGAAAATTCTTCATTGAGCCACTGGGTATCTTTCAGTCTTACATGTAATCCGTTGTCTAGTGTAAGTTATATTCAGTATGTGGTCTTTGGCTGAAGAAGGTGTGCAAATTTATCAGGCAACCTTTACGGGATTTCCTTTATCAATTTCTTTGAAAGTTTTCTTTCATCTCTTTATACGGGGATTTTCTGCCGTATGCAATTTCATACCGGCTTTCTTTGGAAGTTTCATCTGCAATCCCTTTGGAAATTTAGCTGACAATTACTTTTGTTATTCTTTCGACAGCTCTTTGCAAAATTGAATTTTTAAAAATTTATTCAGTATTCTTTCAGCATTGGAAACTCCTTTAGAAAATCCTTACAGAATTTCGTTTGTTATTACTTTGGAAATTCAATTAGATACTCCTCACGAATTGAAAAAAAAAACAATGGCATGGCCGGAATTACCTAAGAATTTCCAAAAATCAAGGTATTTTCAAGAAGACCATCAAAAATCAAAATTCAGAATATTTCAAGAAGCAATTTTCAAATACCTTTGAATGGTGAAATAGCTGAAGGCACCCTCAAGAAATTACCGAATGACTTTCCAAAGGAATTGCTACTGAAATTTCACAAAGGAATCCTGAAGTAGATTCCGTCTTGAACTAAATTGTTTTCTATGTGAAAGCTCTTAGTCTTTCGATCATTTTTTCAAAAGACAGTATCCTTCTAAGTGGTTCAGATCGCGAGATATACAACGTTCAGACTAAACTGGAATCTCCCAAGAGCACTAGCGCCACATAGCGAGTGATTCTCTAACTAAATTGTATTCTGTGTGAAAGCTCTCAATCTTCTGAGTAACTTTTTCCAAGTTACTTTTCTAAGTGGTCCAGATCGCAAGATATATGACGTTCAGACTAAGCTGGAAGCTACCAAGAGCACTAGCGCTACGAAGTGAGTGATTCTCGAACTAAATTGTATTCTATTTGAAAGCTCTTAGTCTGCCGAGTAAGTTTTCGCAAGACAGTATCCTTCTAAGATGTTCAAAACGCGAGATATAAGACGTTCAGACTGAACCGGAAGCTGCTAAGAACACTAGCACCACGCAGTGAGTGATTCTTGGACTAAATTGTTTCCTATGTGAATGCTCTTAGTCTTCTGAGTTACTTTGCCGAAGACAGTATCCTTCTAAGTGGTCCAGATTTCGAGATATACGACATTCAGACTGAACTAGAAGCTAAGAAGAGCGCTAGTGCCAGCAGTGAGTGATTTTCGAACTAAATAGTTTTCAATGTGGAAGATTTTAGTCTTCTGAGCAACTTTTCAGAAGACAGTATCCTTCTTAGTGGTCCAGAACACGAGATATACGAAGTAAAGACTGAAGTGAAAGCTCATAGGAGTGATTCTCGAACTAAATTGTTTTCTTTGCGAAAGCTTTTAGTGTTCTGAACTACTTTACCGAAAACAGTATCCTTCTAGGTGGTCCAGAACACGAGATATACGACGTTCAGACTGAACTGGAAGCTCATAGGAACACTAGCACCACGCAGTGAGTGATTCTCGAACTAAATTGTTTTCTTTGCGAAAGCTTTTAGTGTTCTGAACTACTTTACCGAAAACAGTATCCTTCTAAGTGGTTCAGAACACTAGATATACGACGTTCAGGTTGAACTGAAAGCTCCTAAGAACACTAGCGCCACGCAGTGAGTGATTCTCGAACTAAATTGTTTATTATGTGAAAGATTTTATTGTTCTGAGCAACTTTGCCGAAAACAGTATCCTTCTAGGTGGTCCAGAACACGAGATATACGTCGTTCAGACTGAACTGGAAACACCTAAGAACACTAGCGCCACTCAGTGAGTGATTCTCGAACTAAATTGTTTACTATGTGAAAGCTCTTAGACTTCTGAGCAACTTTGCCGAAGACAGTATCCTTCTAGGTGGTCCAGAACGCGAGATATACGACGTTCAGACTAAACTGGTAGCTTATAGGAACACTAGCGCCACGGAGTGAGTGATTCTCGGACTAAATTGTTTACTATGTGAAAGATTTTATTGTTCTGAGCAACTTTGCCGAAGACAGTATCCTTCTAGGTGGTCCAGAACACGAGATATACGTCGTTCAGACTGAACTGGAAACACCTAAGAACACTAGCGCCACTCAGTGAGTGATTCTCGAACTGAATTGTTTACTATGTGAAAGCTATTAGTCTTCTGAGCAACTTTGCCGAAGACAGTATCCTTCTAGGTGGTCCAGAACGCGAGATATACGACGTTCAGACTGAACTGGAAGCTTATAGGAACACTAGCGCCACGTAGTGAGTGATTTTCGAACTAAATTCTTATCTATGTGAAAGCTCTTAGTCTTCTGAGCAACTTTGCCGAAGACAGTATCCTTCTAGGTGGTCCAGAGCACGAGATATACGACGTTCAGACTGAACTGGAAGCTTATAGGAACACTAGCGCCACGCAGTGAATGATTCTCGAACTAACTTATTACCTATGTGAAAGCTCTTAGTCTTCTGAGCAACTTTGCCGAAGACAGTATCCTTCTATGTGGTCCAGAACGCGAGATATACGACGTTCAGACTGAACTGGAAGCTTATAGGAACACTAACGCCACGCAGTGAGTGATTCTCGAACTAAATTATTACCTATGTGAAAGCTCTTAGTCTTCTGAGCAACTTTGTCGAAGACAGTATCCTTCTAGGTGGTCTAGAACGCGAGATATACGACATTCAGACTGAACTGGAAGCTTATAGGAACACTAGCGCCACGCAGTGAGTGATTTTCGAACTAAATTGTTATCTATGTGAAAGTTCTTAGTCTTCTGAGCAACTTTGCCGAAGACAGTATCCTTCTAGGTGGTCTAGAACGCGAGATATACGACATTCAGACTGAACTGGAAGCTTATAGGAACACTAGCGCCACGCAGTGAGTGATTCTCGAACTAAATTGTTTCCTATGTGAAAGCTCTTAGTCTTCTAAGCAACTTTGCCGCAGACAGTATCCTTCTATGTGGTCCAGAATGCGAGATATTCCACAACTACTGGCAAAATGTAGTGCTATCCCACATGTCCGACATGGTGCCCTGTGTAGCAGATTCCCGGTGGCCAATGTTCCCGGAACCACTATTTCAACATATCAACACATTCTTGACGAAATTATCTATCAAATAAGACTTTGGTCATTTGAATTGGTGAAAAAATCATCATTCTATAAGAGTTTGATTTTCTGGGTCATAATGACCCCAATGCATTATTCGTAACTTTTTTTCAATGCCCGAAGAAGGTTAAGTACCACATATTTGTGTCTATTATGAACGTAGGTTTATAAGCCTTCATTAGCAAGAAATTATTTTGATTTTTTTTAAACAGTGTGAAGTTATTTATGGATCTATCTTATATATGGCTTTTGAAATATGCCACTTTTTTAGTTTTTGGTTCCGAAGCATCTCATATTGTTTTCAAAAAGTTTTCTAAACGTGGGCGTATTTGAAGGTACATATTTCTGCATGATTTGCATGTATTAAAAAAAAAATATCCAAATTCGTTAAGCCCCGAAAATTTGAGGAAGAAGTGATTTATTTTAAAAATTGTTGGCAACTATTAAGCATCCCATATAAGTAACCAATGAATATTTTGACACACTTTTGAGGTATTCCGTATGACAATCACCTCCTTATTGCAGCCTTATGTGAAACAGCTGAATACATTAGATATATTACATAAAAAATTACCGAAGAACGCAAAAAAAAAAATATTTTCGCATTTTTTTTATGGGCCATACTGTAGTATCATTCTGTCATATAACATTGAGATATGCGTACACGTTCTGATGTATTTTCTGCCTTTCGGTAGACGGTAGATGGAAGATGGAAAGTCATTCCTTCCGGAAGTCCTCATATATGTTAGATTCGAGAACTGCAAGCTTCCAAAGAATTGATTGTGGTGTTTTTAAACAAAAAAAAAACTCAAATAATAATTCCCAATGCTCATGAAAAACTCAAAAAATAATAATTTAATTTGCTTAATAAATATTATTATATCTGCATTCAGTTTTTTTTTATGATTCCATACAAAACCCAAAATTTTCTGCACATACCTCTTTAATTTATTACTACTATAACTATAAAGTATATACGGAATAAAATCCTTCAAGAATTCTGTTTCATATTCATATCTGAAAATTGAGAGGGGAATCCTTCAATGTTTCTTCGGAGCTTCACATATCAGGTATCAGAAGGCCGGTTCCAGAGGCATACAGAAAAAACTGTTGTGGGATATTACATCTGAACTGCTGCAACCCGATCAATACGTTGGTTGCATGAATATTACACAGGACGATGTACACATAAGAACAAAAGATTTTACATCAAAACGATGTAATCGTACATAGGAATCGTGATTACATAGATTATTTAGTACATCGGAATGAGTTACATCGGGCGGGTTGCATTTATGTTTTGCTGTGCACGTTATCCTCCATTTGGGACATTTGTGCCATCGCCATAATAATAGCCTATTTCATCATCTGCCTGAGGGAAAAGGAAGGAAATAAGGATAAGGATGGGTATATGGACAGGTAGGGAAATAGGAAAAAATACCCTGGAAGAGGGTACTAACGCATAAGCGTACCACAATGGGTTCAAACAGCGCACCGAAAAGGGCACTGTAATAACGCATAATGCGAAAAAGAGCCTATAGCTCTTTACCACAGCGGAATAAGAACAACATAATATCTTGAAGATTCAGGTTTCTGAAGTCAGTTTCACTTAATAAGTGTTAACCGGATACTCGGAAACGCAGTTGCGCAAAAACTGGACAGTTACATATCAAATGATACGAAGTTCCATAATCAGATTAACAACTATATCACATGCAAATGAATCAGCTTGCTGAATATTCACCATGTGATAGCTGAGTCGGTAGTGGCCAGTCAATGCTTTGACCAGAATGCTGCAATTCTGCTTTGACAGATTTGTAAGATACTTCGCCACCCTTGGAGATGGCTCAGTACAATACAATTTGTTTTGACGATATGACTCCAAACTATTCCAGTATTGTCTGTGTTGAGTAGCAGCCCAGGTGTAAATCTGAAGCTTTACCCAACACTTCGATATCGGAATATCTGGCTCAGGGCCAATGAAATCATGTGATGCTCCAGTGCGAGCTAACTCATCAGCCAATTCATTTCCAGCGATGGAAGAATGGCCAGGTACCCATACAAGGTGAACAGCGTTTGCTGAATTCAGCTCCTCGATTTGAGTTCGACAAGCGATAACTATCTTCGACCTAGAGTTGGACGAAGCAAGTGCTTTAATAGCAGCCTGGCTATCTGAACAGAAGTATATTACTTTGCCCATTACGTGCTGCTGAAGTGCTGATTGCACTCCGCACATAAGAGCAAAGCTTTTGGCCTGAAAAACGGTGCAGTGTCCACCAAGTAAGACTGATACAGCCTTAGCTCACGAGAATAAACACCAGCACCTGCTCGACCTTCGAGAAGGGAGCCGTCAGTGTAACATACGATGCCGTCTGAAATACTTCTTTCCAGATATCCAGATGTCTACTCTTCCCGGGAAGGCAATTTCGTGGAAAATGTCCTATATGGAAAATTACAAGCAATTGTAAGATCACTTGGAGCAAGGGAAGTTTTGTCCCAAATCACTAAAAATGGAAACAACGAGGTGTGTGTTGATGTGCGGTTCATAGGAGTTTCCTCTAGTAGACCGAGTACCCGTAGACAGTAAGTGCAAGAAAGTGCTTCTTGTTTGAGATGAATGTGTAGTGGAGCAACGTCAAAGAGAACTTCGAGCGCTGCCGTGGGAGTTGAAGAGAACACTCCAGACATCGCCATTAGGCACATCCTTTGGAAATGGCCTAACTTTGATTGGATCGTTCTCATTTCGCCCTACCACACAAGGCATCCAAAAACCAATAGTGGTCGAACAACAGTTGTGTCAATCCATTTGTTGGGTTTTAGACCCCAAGTTGTACCAAAGGTTCGCTGGCATTGCCGGAAAGCCTAACAAGCTTTCTTGATTCTGAACTCAACGTGAGGTGTCCAGGAATCAAAAATAACTCCAACAACGTACTTTACCTGTTCAGTCACATCGATTTCAGAATCAAAGAGACGCAAAGGTCGAACACCATTAGGATTTCGCCTTTCCGTAAAAAGAACAAAAGATGTTTTTCTCGGATTAACCGAAAGGCCATATTGACGACTACTTGAAGGGCGCTTTTCATCAGGTCGAAAAGAGTGTTGATGCACATATCGACTAACAACGTTAGGTAGTCGTCGGCTAAATCATAAGTAGGAAAACCACTATTATTGAGTTGCCTTAATAGCGTATCTGCTACGAGATTGCACTAAAGTGGTGATAAGACTCCCCCTTGGGGACATCCACAAACACTAAATTTCCTAATCGCCGCTTGACATAATGTCGAGAAGAGATATCGGTTTTTTGAGCATTTGGTGAATTCAATTGGAAATCATTGGAGATATATACCATGACCCCGTGCGGCTTCCAATATGGCATCGAAAGGCACATTGTCAAAGGCACCCTCGATATCTAAGAAAACACCCAAGCAGGTTTTCTTTTGAGCGAATGCCTTCTCGTTATCGTAAACAACCTTGTGTAAAAGAGTCACAGTGGACTTGCCAGATTGGTAGGCATGTTGGTTCACATGAAGAGGCACGCTGGCCAGATTAACATCACGGATATGATGATCTACATTGCGTTCATAGCATTTCAGAAGATTTTTTTAAACTGATCTAATCTCCAATCTAATCTCATACTAACGCAGACATTACTTGAATGCATCCTGGAAAATGAAAAATTTTCAAGTCTATCATTTTTCTTGTCTAACGGCCAGGCCAACTGCGCAGCATGTACCGCAGAGAAGATTTCAAGGGATAGAAAGATTTCAACATAGTCAATATTTGAAAACATTCTACACCTTGAAATCGAGGGGAAAGATGGAAGCGTGGACCTCCCGTACCAAACGCTTCCAGATAACGATATAGATATTTAAACAGTGATTTGCTTTGATACGGTGATTTGCTAAAAAATATTGGTTAGTGCTCCAGGAATGGTGGTAAGATTCTCCACTGAAAAGAGAATAAAGGATTAAGTAATATATACTGAATAAGGAATAAGTGATACGCTCGTTATAGTTACTATTTTTTAAAACATGGTATTATTATACAATAAAATTACCTGAATCCTACTGAAACAAAAAAGTTTATTAGCAGTTAAAAACAAAACATAAACTAAAACGTAACCATTACAAAAATACATCAAATTTTAATCTGGTATGCTACCATTTTGGGCAGTAAAATAGCAAGATTAAAATTTGATGCAATATGGTAGATCTTACACCGTAACACACCGTTCTAAGGTGATCTACCCACGTTACGGGAACAGAAGAACTGGTTAAACTGAAGTCTGAAACTCTGCTTCTTTATATGACGCACGACCCAGTTTCGGAATGAACTTCACAGTAATATCCTGCCAGGATTTTGGAATATACTCTGTAGTAAAACTTCAAACAAGTATTTTTTTTTCAAAACGTGTTTGAAATAATCAAATCCCTTCTGAAGCAAAATAGAATAAATCCCATCTGCTCCAGGAGATTTTAAAGGAAAAAAGTTATTAGTGCCCACTCAATCGATTCTATTGTTACAATACTCCTAGCCGAGGCCAGGGAATCATAACTACAAAAAAGACATCTGGTTCATCCGAAGATGTAATATCCACACATCCAGGAAAGTGTGTGTGTGCTGAATAAGCATTCCAGAACCTCCTCATCAGAGGAAGTCAGATCGCCATTTGGTAAACGAAGTTCGTTCACTCGCAAACCCTTAGATCATGCAAAGATTTTGTTTAACCGACTGATTTCACTCAAACTGGAAACATTTGTATAAAGGTTTTTACAGCCGGATCGTTCAACAGATCGGAGAGCAATCACATGGAGTGCCAATGTATGGTGAGTATCCATGAAATTTGGCCGCAACTATATCAGTGAAAAGATCCCAGTTTGTTGACCGGGGATTCCTAAAACGCAATACAATAAGGAATCTCAGTCATTCTCCAGGCAATTCAAGAAGGAACATGTGGAGGAATCCTGGGAAGATTCTCAAAAGGAATGCCCTTGGGAATGGCTAAAGAAATTCTGGAAAGACTCCCTGAAGGTTCAAATAAATATATAGATAAAAATCCATTGAGGAACTATCAGAATAACGTCGGAAGGAAATTTTAGGATGGAGTCATTTTTAAAGCATGTACCTATGGAGAAACTCGGCGTAGAATATCTTGATGTTTTTTTTAGTAATTTATAGTACTGAAATCGCTAAGTAATCTTAAAAGAACAGTAATGGGTCGTTTGTCATAAATAACATTTCCGATAATAAAACCGCTGGGGTATCCAACAGATATCCCGCGATTCCGAATTTCCGTCACGTACCTTCCGCGGACATGACACCAGCGCATTAACAAGTGCGTTCGTGACATCCAATACCGGTAGCGTCGCATCGTACGGTCGGGTTGGTCTGGTCACAAACAAACATGGCATGGAACCCTCCTCCGTCCGGTCTAGGACATTGGCACACATTTGGCCACACGTCGTTAACCCGCGTCACGGACAAAATCCAAATCCGCGTGCCGTCGGAATCGAACAGCTAGTGGATTTTCAAGTTCAGCTTGCCGTCATGTTCATACAGGGGGATGTACCTGCACAAATGTGATTCCGGTACATTTAGCTAACAAACGTATTTACGATCTGTCATGAGACGTCTTCACTGCGACGATGGTGGCGGCGTCTCAGGTCAGTAGTGTGACGTCGTCGGTCATAAAGTTATGTAATTGCCAATGCCAATGCCAATGTATAAAATTTACAAGCGAACTACTAGAACACGCAGCAGCTGAGTTGAGCTGTGGATTTCTGATTGACCACAGCCGGTGTCATGCATTGCATACAGGGCCGGATTTAAGGGGGGGCCAGGGGGGCCATGGCCCCGGGCCCCCACATTTCAGGGGCCCCCACAAAATCCCACTTCACGAATAAAAATGTAAAAAAATGACTGAGTACCAAAAAAAAAAACAGAAGATAGAGGGATACAATGTTTGAAATAATTTTTAGTTTTAAGGGAGAAAAAAAAACGTGTTTCACATAGGGGTTGACAAAATCGGGTCACTAATGTACTACCTACTTGTGAAATGTAATATATTGTGGATCTTATTTGAAGGACTGCAGCTTTCGAAGCTCCTCCAAAACATGTTAAAATTTTTTGTTTGCTTGAACCAGTCAATCTTGTGAAATTGACCATAATATTTTATTGGAAATCCTGGAAAAAACATCGCTTGAACTGTAGATTAACTCATAAACTTTGTAGAATGTATACTTGAAAAGTTCCTGCTGAATATTCGCGTTTATTTCTGTCGAAAATTCTAGACATGTTTTGGAAGAATTTTCCAAGAATTCCTAATAGAATTGCAGCAATATTCTTGTTTTATTTATTTTTTTTTAACATTCGGAAAGTTAATTGGAATAATATGGGGTTCTTGAAACATTAAATGAATTAAAGAAATTTTCTTCACTTAGGATGTAATTTATGGCGAACTCCCGACAAAATCCTTAGATTTCTTGAGGACATTGCAAAACAAATTTGTGGAGAAATTCCTATAAAATCTGAAAACACTTTAAACATTTTATAAACACTTTTTTGTAAAAATCAGCTTACGAAGGTTTTCTGGAAGTTTCACAGGACATTCTATAAAAAAATCCTAACTTCATTTTCAATTACATAACAAACCTCGGCTGGATTTTCGCAAAAAAATTAACAGTCTCTATTTGAACTCCCCCTAAAAAGACAGAATTTCTATTGCATTATGAAGTTTCCCCAGAAGTTGATTTCAGATGTTTGTCGGATTTTTTTCGGAAAGTCGCCATAGAATCCTCTGGCAGCCGCGTTAGAACTTTTTCTGCTTAAGCTCCACAAAAAAAACATAGTAGTTGACCATGAACTCACAAAAACTACCCCAGCAGATGCGTCACAAAATTTACTAGAAATTATCCAAAGATGTTTGCTATACATTTTTCTATACATTTCTCTAAAGACTCTGATACGAATTACGACTAACTCTAAAGGAACGACTAAAATCTCAAAAAATATTTTTCTTTATATAATTTCTTCAACTTTTTCCACAACGACATTACTTATAAGAATTAATAATATTTTTGCATTTTTTTATCCTATATAAGCAAAAATATACCCCTGGAAATGGGGCCCCCACAACACTGTGGCCCCGGGCCCCCATATTTGTAAATCCGGCCCTGATTGCATATGATGATGATTGGTTGACCCTCGGTCTGACGATCATCGTAAAACCTCGTAAAACGATAAGCGACGATGTCCATCTGCTGCGGTGCTTCTGCTCGCCTACTGTTGTGTCAACAGGGATTCCCTGTGAGAGTTCGTGATTTGTAGGACAATTGCGATTTAATGTGGCAATGAGTACGGTCATAAAGCTTCCATGTATGGAATAAGTTAGCTCTATCAGTGGCCATTGTTAGAATTTATCCTTTGAAGCAGTGTTTCTCTATCTTGAGAACGCGATACTTTGTAAGCAGTCTTCAATTTATGTGAAGATGTTTTCAGTTCAGTTCATGTGTACACCGTTTTTGTCCATAGAATGATCAAGTTTATATTCAGATTTTGAAAAGTCTAAAACTTTCCAAAATGAAAGTTATAGCAATCAGCAGAGTTATGCACCATCATCAACGAAGTAAAAGCTTCAACATCTACATTGTTAATTTCTCTCCATCAACGCTATCATCGATAGTCGGGGGTTAGGTCACCATTTTCCTCCTAAACATGCTTAGTGATTTGAGAAAAACGAAAATATATAAAAAAAATCTTCAATTTTACGTGATTTTAGGGAAAGTAGAACATTCTACTAGTTTGTTGTAGAAACATGCAGAAAACTGAAAATAGATTGAAAATTGAGGAGTTATGATAATTAAAGCATATTATTATCCGAAATACCTGTTAATTGTTATAACGCTTTCGAGCAGTTTAGGATTTCGACCAAGAAAGACAAATCCTCGGAAGAGTGCAGACTGATGAACTGAGTGAGATGAGTAGAATTGAAAGTAGATGAGTCGGGTCTGAGACGTGTATAAAACGGGTAGGTGAAATAAAGGAGAGTTTGTACATTTGTGACAATCAACCAGTGTGTTTTTAACTACCTTCCCGAATAGACGTACTTTAGAACAGTGGTGACAGGATTGAATCGGTTTTTTTTAAACGCGTGTGAATAACGTGAATTTTAGTGAAAATCACCGGTTTTGGTTCCGTGCCGTGTCGATCCAAGAGTCGATCAACATCACCGGAATAGTGAAACTACCGGTCGAAAATTTTGCGAAAGGCCATCAAGCGTAGAATTTGTCAAAAAGGGTAAGGAAGCTTTGTTACTTGAAGAACAAAACGAGTCCCTTTGTTCTGCTGGTGGTGTGGTTTCCATACCTTTTTGCAGAACGTTTTACCGTTTTGGGGAAATTTATGTGACGGTTCTTTTGGCTCTAATATAATTCGTGATTTTGCTCAGTGATAGTGAAAGAGTTTTGGGCAGACGCGATTTGGAAATAGTTGCAAAGAGAAAGCCAGCATCCAGAATATCAGCTACGCCATTTTGTGAAGTGCATTTCGCAGTTGGCTGTTTCGTGATTTCTTTTGTCGTGTGCACCTGCATTCATGCCATTGTTTTTTTCTTAATCTCCATTTTGTGCTCAGGAAAGTGAGGCGCTAATTTTTCTGCATCGCCTAGTCACGTTGTGAAGAGTGAGCAAGTGAATGGTGAGAGATCCCGCTTTATATCAAAAGCTCAAAGAGAGTGAGAGCAAATAGCAAGAGCTGAAATTGGTGCCTCGGTGCACACACATACATACAAAAAAAAAAGATTAAACAGTGAAGACGGGTCATCAATTTGAGTGTGATTTGTTTACAAGATCGTGCGTTGACCTCTGCTGTACGGCGTTGTTGGTGGTAGCGTTCTGGCTGCTGCTGTTGGAAAGGCTGTTGTTGCTACAAAGGATACTCTGCTATCGCTGCTGTTGTTGCCATCGGAGGAAACGCTCGTTGTACTGCTGCTGCTGCTGGTTTTGGGCGGTAGGAATCGCTCAACTGCTGGTAATTGTCTATTGGACATTGAAGGTTAGTGAAAGCTTTTATTGTTCTCCTTGGGCCATTGAATTCGATTTGTAGCTTTTATATTTCTTATATTTTTCTTTTGTGTTTTGTTCTATCTGTGTTGATCAAAAGATGCCTTTGTCTACCAATACCGAACCATTTTTGCCAGGAACCATTCCTTTCGCTCAATATTTGGAGCAACTTGAATGGATGTTTCAACACAATAAGTTTACTGCCGATGATTATAAATCATCGTTTTTAGCTGTTTGTGGAACAGAAGTTTTCTCACGTTTGAAACTTCTATTTCCAGGACGTGATTTTAAAGACCTTACGTATAAGGAAATCACAGAGAGTCTGAAGAGACATTATGATAAAATAGATTCTGACGTTATCCATAGCTTCAAATTTTGGACACGTAGGCAGGGCCAGCACGAAAAAGCTGTAGATTTCGTTCTTGATGTGAAAAATTTGGCAGAACAATGCAATTTTGGCGATTTTAAGGAAAGGGCTATTAGAGATGTGCTTGTCATAGGAACTTACGATCGTCAATTACAAAATCGCCTATTTGACGAAAAAGATCTTACAGCAAGCAAAGCAAAAAAAAATATTGTTAATAAAGAAATAGCGTCAGATAGAACAAATTCCTGCCGGGGCCCGTGGCGTAGTTGGTCACACGTTCGCTTCATATGCGGATGGTCATGGGTTTGATTCCCAGCCCCGGCACTTGCAATTTTTCGTCAGTTGCTTTTCCCCCGAGAGCAACTGACACTGACCCTCTTCTGAGCCCCATGGCTCAAACGGACCCGGATACCTGGACATCGGCGAACTGCTACTCATAATGGACCCCCAATCGGACTGGAAAGGAACAACGGCCATCCATCATCCTCCTTGTGCTCATCATTCTACTATGTATAAAGTAGAAAAAGTGAAAGCAGCAGAAAGGCAACCAGTTCGATAAAGTAGAATAGAATCTAGGCGCTGTACAAAATGTAAGTGCAGCTGTCAATTGAAATTGCTCACGTAGTGCCCCAGTGGACAATAGAGCTGTAAATTAGGTTAAGTGATGAAGAATAAAAAAAAAGAACAAATTCCTTACAAAGGGACGAAGGATCGCGACTGGGTGTCATTGCCAGGCTTGGGCGTAGATCTCCTATTAAATCAAGCAGAGGAATAGGCTACAGAGCAAGAAGTAGAAGCGATAGCAGGAATCGGTCGGTTCGGTTTAGAAATGATGGCTACAGCAGGTATAATCGTGAATATGACAATGGCAGCCCAGGGAAGACGACATATTTTTGCTCCTATTGTAAAAAGAGAGGCCATACTAAAAAGTATTGTTTTAGGCTCAAGGACAAAAAGGCCATCAAAAGTACACAGAGCGTAAATTTTGTGGACTCTTCCAAGCCTAATACTTCAGATTCTTCTGGCCTTTTCAAATAACTTGCGACTGATTTAGAAGAAAATTCTGATGAGGAGGATTTTGCATGCTTGATGATTTCATCAATTAAAAAAATAAACGAGCCTTGTTACTTTGAGGCTCAAATAGAGAGCAGAATGCTTACTATGGAAGTTGACTGCGGTTCAGCAGAAAGTGTAATCTCAGAAGAGCTATTCCTAAGAAATTTTAGAGATTTTCGTTTGGAGGTATGCAACAAACGGTTAGTGGTTATCGACGGCAAAAGATTACAGGTTTTGGGAAAAGCAGATGTTTTAGTGCAGCTAAACGGATTAAGGAAACAGCTTCCTTTAATTGTTTTGAGATGTAACAACGAATTCACACCTTTAATGGGAAGAAGCTGGCTGGACATCTTTTTCGGTGACTGGAGGCAGGCATTTACTCACCAAGCATCTACAACTCGTGTGCACTCGCTGAAGGATGAGGAGTTATTAAATATAAAACGTAAGTTCCCTTCGGTTTTTGATAAAGATTTGTCTCGTCCAATAAAGGGTTATGTTGGTGATTTGGTTTTAAAAGACGATAAACCAATTTTTCGAAAGGCATACGATGTTCCGTTAAGATTGAAACAAAAAGTGTTGGATTGTTTAGATGTACACTTCGAAAAAATCTTGTAATTTTGTGTCATATAAGTCCGACATATAAAAGCAACACATTTGACGCAAAATTGTGTGCGATCTTATTTTTACAGGAAACGGAAAATGTTTGACTCATGTAATTTTACCGCAACAGCTCAGCGCGTCGGCTGCTTGTATACATGATTGAGAACTGTGCTATTTATAGCACCGAATATTGAAACAAAAAAAAAAAATACAAAAAGTTCCATTCGGGAATCGAACTTCGATTCTCAGAGTGACAGTTTTCGATCTTACTCTCTCGGCTGACTCACCACGTTGAAGAGATGGCAGTCGAAGATGAACAACTTCTACCATAAACAAACTTGCCAGTTCGGCTGTCGCGTCGTCACTGCTGGTGTTTATGTATGTACTGAGACAGCCGTCATCGCAGCCAAGCAGACAACGCCGCCTTCTGATTGACTGAATGTGGCTGTTTTCATTTACCACTGCATCGGCTGATGACAACGGATTGTCATTTCCAGGTTTGTGGCTCAACTCGGTGTTAAATTTATGAGCGGTTTTCATGCTGTTTCACCTTCGTAATAAACAAATTTCCAATCGACTGCAGTCTTCATCTGATTTTGTAAGGTGCTGTTTGACAGTTCAACATCAGTAATCATTATGTTTCTGTAACATATCGCGTAAATTTACAGCATAGAGAACTAAATTATCAGTTCTGTGATTTAAAATTATGGCTGGAAGAACTCAAACAATATAAACTTAATACGTATGTCACAAAAAGTGTAAAAATGTGGCACATTTATGTTTATGTCAAAGCTTTATCAGGCAGTTCGATCAATTGTGTCACTATTAAAATTGAGATTTTTTTAGTGTGTGGCTTAGAAAAAGACGGAATTATTGAACCAGTTGAAACCAGTGAATGGGCCTCACCCGTAGTAGTGGTAGTCAAGAAAGACCAGGGTATTCGCCTGGTTATTGACTGTAAAGTCACAATAAACAAAGTTATTGTTTCAAATTCTTATCCTTTGCCATTAATACAGGACATTTTTGCTACCCTGAGTGGAGCTAAATATTTTTGTTCATTGGATTTAGCTGGTGCATATACACAACTTTTGTTGTCAGAACGTTCAAAAAAGTTTATGGTGATAAACACTATAAAAGGCTTATATCGCTACAATCGTTTGCCACAAGGAGCCGCTTCTAGCGCAGCCATTTTTCAAAGAATAATGGATCAAGTACTTCAAGGTTTAGATGATGTTGTTTGTTATTTAGATGACGTATTGATATGTGGAAAAACCATGGAAGAGTGCAGAGCCAAGCTTTACTTGGTACTGGACAGATTAGTCAAAGCAAATATTAAAGTTAAATTAGAAAAATGCAAATTTTTTGTTAAGGAATTGCCATATTTAGGGCATATTATAACCGACAAAGGTTTATTGCCGTGCCCAGACAAAATCAAAACAATTCGTGAAGCAAAAGCTCCAAGTAATGTAACAGAGCTAAAGGCGTTTTTGGGATTGGTAACTTATTATGCTAAGTTCATCCCGAATTCATCTTCCAGAATCAGTTGTCTCTACAGTCTGTTAAAGAAAAATGTTAAATATAATTGGAGTGCTGAGTGTGACAGAGCATTCAATGAGTGTAAAGCCTTTTAAAACCTAAACTTTTGGAGTATTTTGACCCAGAAAAACCTGTTGTAATTGTGACCGACGCTTGTTCCTATGGATTAGGTGGTGTGATGGCGCATGTCGTAAATGGCGAAGAACGGCCTGTTTGCTTCGCATCTTTCTCGTTAAATAACGCTCAAAAGAATTACCCCATTTTACATCTTGAAGCTCTAGCTATAGTGAGCACAGTGAAAAAAATTCACAAATTTCTGTACGGTAAAAGCTTTACTATTTATACTGATCATAAACCATTGATTGGTATATTTGGAAAAGAAGGGAAAACTTCTATTTCTGTTACAAGGTTACAGCGTTATTTAAGAGAACTTGCTACAGTGTATCAAACAATTGTCCGTACAGCAATTTTTTGGTCAAAATAATTTTTCATTGAAATGTTTATAACTTTTTTATACGTCAATCAAGAACGCTGAAATTTTAACCAATCATAAACCATATATTGCAGCTCCATTGGTAAAATTTTGTGCGAGATCGAATAAGTTTTCTGAAAGTTATAGAACTTTTAGCAAAACTTTTAGGATTTTTGAACACATTTTCAAAACATTATATCTCAATATGTAGTAGATGAAACTTTTTCATTTTTTTGTGCGTCACAGTTTATACCTAAGGCTTTCATATGCAGCTTCGTTTGAGGTTTTATATTCACTACAAAAAATATGAAAAATCTGTATATATTCAGAGTATTATTTTGAAATTTATCATATTTTGATCAATAAAAGTGCCAAGTGTTTTCAACTTTTTTTTACTCTCTTAATGTAATGTTTTTATACAGGACCTACTAAACAACATATGAAGAGTAGGTCCTATGCATTTTTTGTTCAGTTAATGCACTTTTATTGGTAGAAAACGTTTGGCAGATTATATGTTCAAAATATGGTGATTTTTTAAATTCCGTCAACTGCATAAGCAAATTTTTCATATTTTTTGTAGTGAATATAAAACCTCAAACTAAGCTGCATATGAAAGCCTTAGGTATAAACTGTAACACAAAAAAAAATTGAAAAAGTTTCATCGACTACATATTGAGATATAATGTTTTAAAAATATGTTCAAAAATTCTAAAAGTTTTACTAAAAGTTCTATAACTTTCAAAAAACTTATTCGATCTCGCTCAAAATTTTACCAATGGAGCTGCAATATATGGTTTATGATTGGTCAAAATTTCAACGTTCTTGATTGACGTATAAAAAAGTTATAAACATTTGATGGAAAAAATATTTTGACAAAAAAAATGCTGTACGGACAATTGTTTGATACACTGTATATACGATTACGAGATCATCTACCGCCCATCTAACAAAATGGGGAACGCCGATTTTTGTTCCCGATTTCCGCTTTCCGAAATGGTGCCTGCAAACCTAGACGTAGAATACGTTAAAAGTCTGAATTTTTCAAACGAATTTCCGATAAATTACAAAGAAATAGCTATAGCTACGGAAACAGATGACTTCACAAAACAAATTAGGAAGTTTATTGATAAAGGTTGGCCCGAACGTTTCGATAAGCAATTCAAAAATGCTTATGCTATTCATCAAGAGATGGAAATTGTGGATGGTTGCATTTTATTCCAAGATCGTGTTATGATCCCTGACTCTATGAAAATAAAGGTTTTAAAATTACTCCATATGAATCATTCTGGTATTAGCAAAATCAAGCAATTAGCGCGCAGATGCGTATTTTGGTTTGGTTTGGATGCCGACATAGAAAAATTTGTAAAAAGTTGCACCATATGCAATGAAATGACAGCGGTTACAAAACCTGCCAAATATTCTCAATGGATTCCGACGACAAAACCATTTTCTCGTATACATGCTGATTTTTTTCATTTTGACAAGAAAATCTTCTTGCTAGTTGTTGATAGCTATACCAAATGGCTGGAGTTGGAGCACATGGCCCATGGCACAGATGCCAAGAAAGTTATCAAGATATTCCTTAAGATCTTTGCTAGATTTGGGTTACCGGACGTCCTGGTAACTGATGGAGGCCCACCGTTCAACTCCGAATTATTTGTAAAGTTTTTTGAAAAACAGGGGATAACAGTCATGAAAAGCCCACCCTACCATCCCGAAAGTAACGGGCAGGCGGAACGAATGGTGCGATTAATAAAGGACGTATTCAAAAAGTTTATCAGAGACCCAGAAATGAAGAAATTGGATGCAGAGGAGCAGATAGCATACTTTCTCATCAACTACAGAAACACATGCCTAGGTGCAAATGACAAATTTCCATCTGAAAAGCTTCTCTCGTATAAACCCAAAGTTTTGCTAGACTTAATTCATCCAAAGAGTAACTTTAAGAAAAACTTGACGACATCGCTAGATGAAACCCAAAAAGTTGAGCAAGGAAAAAATGAGATGTCCGATCCTTTTGCTTGTATGAAATTTGGTGACCTAATATACTACAGAAACAATAACAAAACTGATATAAGAAAATGGTTGCCTGCTAAATTTATAAAACGGACATCTTCAAATATTCTACAGGTTTCTCTTGGTGGAAGGGTGGTCCTAGCGCACAAACGTCAATTGAAGCTGCCAGACTCTCGCCAGAAAACGTCAAGTCGTTTTGTTTTCCACGGAGAGAGCGTTGCGTCAGTGCCGATAGAGCAACCTGGTACTAGCGGCAGCTATAGAATGGAGAATCATCCGAATCAAGCCAACATGTCAGATGCAAACCTGAGACCAGCCAAGAGGAGAAGAGAAGACGACGAAGAAGATTGCGTGGGCGTTTTTAGCTCTGATTCGGAATCCGACTTTTATGGTTTTGCAGCTGACTCGTTCGTTTTTGGCAGCTTGTCGGATTCAGTAGTGGAAGCACAGACAGAAAAGGATTCCATTCGGAGATCAGCGAGAACAGTGAAGAAAAACGCAAAGAAGATTATTTGTACTATTAACTCTTTTGAATTTGTGATTAGATTTTGAATTGTCATTCTCTTCGAATTGTAACATAGCAAATAGAATTTGCATTCGAGTGTTTTTATTGCATTATAGTTTTGTCTCAATGGGATAAGGAGTTGTTATAACGCTTTCGAGCAGTTTAGGATTTCGACCAAGAAAGACAAATCCTCGGAAGAGAGCAGACTGATGAACTGAGTGAGATGAGTAGAATTGAAAGTAGATGAGTCGGGTCTGAGACGTGTATAAAACGGGTAGGTGAAATAAAGGAGAGTTTGTACATTTGTGACAATCAACCAGTGTGTTTTTAACTACCTTCCCGAATAGACGTACTTTAGAACATTAATATGAATGAATTAAAGCTTTTTTTTGCAGCACTGTATTAAAAGTGAGATTGTTTTCTTCGTATGGAAAAATCGCTGGCTTGCATTTGTTCCTCAACGTATCGATTCAAATTCTGGGCCCTCGATAAATCACGTTTGAAATTGATTTCTTGGACGCCTTAAGAATTATCATTGTTCTAAATATTTATTTATCACTAGCAGTCCCGGCAAACGTCGTCCTGCCTGCCTACTCTGTTTTTTGACATCCGGTTCCATGAAGCAATGCCCCTCAAAATGGAATTTCAGATTTTCCTGTTTTTCTTGCCTTCCCGGTCACTTTTTCTAATTATTTTTACGTACGAACACGTCGGAGCCCTGGCGGAATGCAACAGTGAAAGAATCATGTCGATCTGTTGACACGTTCCTGAGCCAATTCGTGACATACAAACACCATTCCATTTTTATTTATATAGATATAGATTTTCGGTCCAAGGTGGGTTCAACATTAGGTACTTAAAATGTAAGAAATTAGTTACTAAAGACAAGAACTACTAAAAACAAAGAATTTAGCAAAAATGTTGAGACAGGCGAATTCTTAAATGAACACGACAAAAGTTAACTACGAAATATCTAAATTCTTGCCAAGAATTCGTTGAAGATCATGCATGCATTTTTCTTAACTTGATCATGGTGTGACAAGGGTGCAACGGTGCCATTTTATTAGAAAATTCCTTCCTTCCCCGGCTTAGTTATGACTATGACATATTCTGTCATGGAACCATATCCAACCTAGTGATACGCTCCACTGGAGCACTGTAACATCCGTAAAGAATACCTTTGCCGTTTGTTGGCATTGCCTACACTACTGACCTGTCCCATTTAGTGCCTATATCATCGAATATATATCATGCTTGGCCGCATCCTACTTCTGTTGACCTGGACTGTCACAGTATTCACCAGTCAAGATGATTTAATTAACCCATTAAACGTAGCTTCGAACTGCAAACCTACAATAGTTAAGCGCAAAACAATAAAAGCTATCTCGCGAGCAGCCCGTCACAGTTAACCGGCAGACAACAATTAGCCCGAGCTGACGATTACGGGCCGCGAAAAAGGGAAGCCACATTTCATTCGGATTTCGAGAAAAGAGGAAATCGTAGGCGTTGTTCGCTCCGGCTGTGAGATGGTGATTTTTCTGGTCGAGATTGAGGCGGAGGTCAACCTTCGGCTTGGTATACTAGAAACCTATTACTGGACGGTAATTTTATTTTGATTGTTTGCAGGAAGTGTCACTTCTGATAATTTGTTTTATTAATGCGGCAGAAGCTGGTGCTGGTGGGATTTTCTCAAAGCAATTCATTATCGGGGATTAACCGTTTGCAACATACGGAACCGTGCAAGAAAAGCACTGAGCGAATACGCCTTTTGACCTATATAAATAGCAAACACGTTTAACTCTAAATGACGTTTCTAAGGTTTTATCCAAAATAACCATTTTATCTGCTTAAATTGCCTAATGATGATGAACCTGGGAGTGTTAATGGAATACCTGTGTTTATGCGTAAATCGAAGTTCGCAATAGAGAAGTTGCACTGTAATAGTTGGTAGCGATCTTTATAACGATTGTCGGTATAATCTATGAAGTTCCAATGCAGTGTAGCTAATACTCTTCATTTATGTTTGTAGATGTAGGTAGTCTTTGGACTCAGTCCATTATTGTCCAAAAGTACTGCAATATTTGTTCTTCCAAAAATGTACGCAATTATGATCCCTAAAAAACCGCCATAGAACCATGATCTAGTTAGTAGTCTAGAGTAGTTGATAATTAGTAGTTAACTGTAAATAGTAGTTAATAGTCCTAGTATAAGCGATACTCAGGAAGAATTATATGCGCACGCAGTTAGAACAAACCGAGTTTGTACCGTTCCGTAGTTAGAATAAACTATCGCCAGTTCAGTTAAGTAATCGTTTCGTGTTGTGAATTTAACTACCTCAAAATACAGTCCATTTGAACTACAATGTCGTGTGTGCACATCAGTTGTCTTGGTCACAGTACTAGTTCTCGATTATTCCCCATTCCTTCGGACCTGACAGTGATCATGCCATGAACGCGGGTATGTGCGCCAACAACCTGTAAGTAAAAAGATAATCGGGTTAAGTACTGTTTCTTTTAATTCCACCAAGTATTTGCATCCTTTGACGGATACGTATTTCGACCTCAACTGTAAGGTCGTCTTCAGTGTCTTGTACTTGACTCTCTTCAGTCGAGGATAAAAGGAACAGTACTTAACCCTATTTTATTTTTATTAAAATTGCCAGTTTGTTAATGAATTGAGTTATGTAAAAATGCAAGGCTGTGTCATATCTCAGTTCTAACGATAATGACCTTTTCCAAAATGTAACTAAATCCAAATTTTGGACAAATTTTGGAGTAAATTTTCTTTATATAAAATACTTATGACTTTTTCATAGAAATAAGCACATTTTTTTCTTTACCTGCAAGTTTATCGCCATGTCTTCACTGAAATAGCAGTGTAAAGCTCGTGTCTAATTATTTAGTTTATTCGAAATGTAAACTCAAAATTCAACGTTTTGGACTGCTGTATGAACAACTTTTCAGAAATGTTTCTAGCGTGCCGGAGCTCACGAACCTTAGATACATCTAAGGCTTTAAAAAAAGTAGAAGGAGGCGTTATTCTAAACCATTTGCTGTATTTCATCAGTGTTTTGTGACCTTTCAATAAATAAATAGGGGGGACTGGGGAGACTTGATCCCTTTTTCTTAATTAGCCTGTAACTTTAAGAAAAAACACAAAACTAAATCCATTTTTCGTACAGAATGGCAGGTAAACATCTATTGTTAGTTTATACACAACAAAAGGACTTTGAATTATTGTTAAAGTTTTCAAAACTGTATTTTTATGGAGGCATGTCTTATGATGTATTTTTCAAAAAAGGGTCACAATTGATCTTCTTTTGAGCACATGGTAAATTTAAAGCGAAACTAACTACAGAAGCTTTCCATTCATTTTCTTTTCAAGTAATGTGTGTGTAATCTTCGAGGGATCAAGTCTCCCCATGTCACTGTTGTATACACTAAGCTACATTAATTGAAATATTTATATAACAGCCTTATTTAGATAAATACGTTTAATAGTATTTTATTTATACTATGTGCTGTGGAATTTTGACACGATTTGGTTTAATTTTCACAAAATTATTGAGATTTTTCGGAATTGCCTAAAAGATTTCTGAAGGACTGAAAACAAACCATCAGCCATTAAAAAATAATGCAACACACAATTAAAATTAATTGTAGCCAAAATATTGTCGTCTATTCAAATGTTGTTTTGGAAAAAATATGCTAGAAGAAAACTGTTTTTGATTCCGAGAAAATATGGGGGGAACAAGTCTCCCCAGGGATCAAGTCTCCTCAGTCTCCCCTACATTTACTGTAAAAATCTGAATTAAAGATGTGAGATTAATTCAAGTTATATGATGTAGGGGTTTTGGGGTTTTCGGAGGGTCTTAGGTGCTTTACGGGAGTGCGAGAGGGTTTCAGGGAGTTTTCAGAAGCATTCCTGGATGTTTCAGTGGATTTTTAGGTGATTCCGGAGGCATCACAGGAGCATTTTCGGGGGTTTCGAAGGATCTCAGATTGCGTTACAAGGAATCCGAAGAGATTACATGGGGATTTCGGTGGAATTTCAGGAAGTTCCAGAGGACTGACAGCAAGTTTCAAATGCGTTACAGGGGCGTTTTGGGAGGTTTCAGTCTCAGGTGCGTTACAAGGGGACCGAGAGGGATTCTGGTCTTTTTTTTTAATTTTTGCGTGTTTTAACTTTTTCTAATTCTACACCGGGTTTCAGGGGGTTTAGGTGACATTACATGAAATTTTAGAGAATTATCGAGAGGTTCTCGAGGCGTTACAGGTGCATTTTCGAGGATTTTGGGGAGTCTCAGGTGCGTTACATGGGATCCTAGGGGGATTCAGTTTCGGTGATATTTCAGGATGTTTCAGTAGATTTTCACCGAGTATGAGAGGTGCGTTATAGGGGACCCGAAGGGGTTCAGGGAGTTTTCAGTGGCATTTCAGGAAGTTTTAAAGGGTTATCGGGAGATTCCGGAGGCGTTACAGGGGCGTTTTCGAGGGTTTCGGAGGAGCTCAGGTTACATGGGGTCCGATGGTGGTTCAGGAGGTATTCGGTAGCTTTTCAAGAAGTTTAAACGGGAACGGGTTTCAGAAGTGTTACCGGAGCGTTTTTGGGAGCTAAGGAGAGTCTCAGGTGCTTTACATGGGGTGAGAGTGGGTCTAATAAAGTTTGATGTTATATTTTTTTCCACTGACGATTCGACCAACTTGATGATTGAACTAATAACAATATTACTTACAGTCTGTCGTCGGTCTCCAATCAGTCAGTCAATGGATCTCCCATTGAGAACGCTACTCGTCGGTCGTCGACTTGGGCGACCTGATCAAATTAGCCTTACTTACATATGCTTGCGTAACAGGGGTTTGTCCGGGTTTGCTTCAGAAGTTTTTGAAGCCATTTCAGGAAGTTTCAGAGGATTTTAAACGGGTTTCAGAGGCGTATTGGGGGATTCCGGAGGGTCACAGGGGTGTAACAGAAGGTTTTAACGGGGTCTAAGGAGTCCTACAGTTTTCGAAAATAAATTTAGGTATTTAAGTTTGAGCATGAACTTAATTGATCGTCCGTTGATGCCACTCCAGTATCGCCAGGCCAGCTACACCAACACAAGGAGCCAATGAGGTATATGCTGGGTACTAACAGGCATTTTCAGTGTTTCAATGTTGGTAATCTTCAATAATGGCGCCTGCCATGTCAGGTTGTTGGCCAATGTGAGGAAAGAGAAGGAAATGATGATTGCAATCGTTTGTTCAGACCAATGCGTCTGCACAGATTCATGCGGATGTCACAGTTGATGATATATGGCAGGCAGAAGGTTTTCATATTCGTGCGTGTGTGGTTAGTGTGTGTTTATTGCTCTGAAGATGATGTGGCACAATTCGTTTGATTGCAAAACTCGTTAAAGTTATCTGAAATATTGACACTTGGCTGTGAAAATTATAAGGAAGGGAAACGACTTTTTCAAATCGTATTTGTTCTAGCGATGGCTATAAACACGTGAATATGCATATATAGGAAGGAGGGAGAAAGTATATAGAAGGATATAAAGTAGGATGAAAGGGACAGACCTAGGATTGAACCCAAGACCTTCTGCATACGAATCAGAAATGGTAGTCACTAGACAACCAAGCCCACCATAGGCGTTTGAAAGCGTTCCATAAACGATTTGGGTGGTTTCAAAAGGAATGCAAGGCGTTTCAGACAGATTACGCTGGTAGATTCAATGACCTATACTCAAGAGAACTCTTGGAGATTTTTAAACAAGCATTGCACTCACTTTTAGCTGTCCAAGCACGAATTTCATTCAAACACACAAGCTATGCATGTAGGTTCGATGACTTCCCGAGCAGGAGAAAATAGCTGAAGAATACCAAACTCAGTTATGGAAAACCGAATACCTACAACCTCAATGAGGTATTAAGAAGCCCTGCATAAGAGGTAAAATACCTGAAATTATAACTGGTGTGTATTCTGTACATGACACGTGAATAATGACATCAGGTATGGCAATACCTAAATAATAATTGGCGATTTTTTCATACAAATAGTGATTTTTCCATGATTGAATAATACCTGAAGCAGTCCTCAACACCAAATCAATAACTCGTCGAGGTATTTTATCAATCTAGGTATTACCAACATAAGTTATTTTCAATACCTGGGTAACCGATCAATACCTCGTCTTGGTATGATACCCGACTTTGGTATGCTGCAGTTATGTGTCAGTTATTCGTTCCTGCTCGGGTTAGAGCAGGTGATCTCAGTCTCTAAAAATAACGAATGTCACACAGACATAGCTTCACTTCACCGACGGCAGTATGAATAAATGAGCCTGGATGAACAGTGATGGAAAATATCAAAATTGGAACGGTCGACATATTGTCATTCGCATAATTTTATACGCGTATGATACGTGTAACCTGTCAAAACGATAAGGAGTCGTCACTTCGTTTTACTCGAAATACTTTAGTAGGATAGGAACTGTTTAGTTGACATTTGACGGGTAAACTATGTTATCCATACGGTTTTTGGCTGTGTTCATAATGAACAGCGTAGTTTTTGACGGGTTTCATTATTCACCATTTCCTCAATGTCACGTAAATTGCTAACCTCAAGATTGTCTTCTCAGGATGATGCTTTTCAACAGGTGTCCAAGTCCACAAGATAGTATTGTTCCGCAGCTTTCACCTAGTCATATTAGTAGTATAGGTAATAAGTGGAGAACATATTCATTTTTCGATTTTTTATTATTCAACACAGACAATCTGACACTAGATATTGAATGTGCTTTCTTAACTACGCAAATGATTGGATACGTACTTGTAATTTACAGTTAACGTCGTGTTTGAAACAGCATTCAATACCTTTGTGAAAGAATCGGTAAACATAAAACTGGTAACGAAGAAAAAGTTAACAAATTGTTGTGTGGGAAGATACTGAAGAAGTGTTCTTGACACATTTTGTTTCCCACAAGAAAAAGTCACACAAAAAACTTTCCAACCCCATGTAGGGATAGAATACTCGAACACCAATTATCCATGCTTGTCAATGTCGTTCGATCCGAAAACCGTTATCGTCGCGCGAATGAACGTTAGAAATTTTCTCCGCGATTTTTCATCCCACCTCATAGTTCAACAACCCACCAACAAACACACCGTACCGAATTGCGATGATGGACGTACCCGATAATTATCCATTTTACGGCCAAATAGCAAACATTCACCCATTGATCCGATTATTTACCTCGCCGCCGACGTGCTGCTAAGCGAAATACAGGTGAGGTGTTGAGAGCTTTAGAGGGGCATGATGTGCTATCATTACCTTGCGATTCACCGATTGATAATTGTGGAAGGTGCCGGCTGGAGGGAGAAGGTTTTCTCCATTGAGGTAGGATGACCTTGCTCCTTTTCGGTGGAGGCGTGGGTCCATAATGGGGGGAAGTAGAGAAATCGTGAGTTTTATAATTTTTAATGGTGATTACAAAGGAAGAGATGGGTGCTTGATTTAATTTTGTTGGTCATTTAAGAACGCGTGGACAGGATAATTCTGCAGTCGAGCTTATTCTAAGCAAAACCGACTATGACGTCAATTAGCTGGCTAGCAACAAGGTACATGGTGTTGGCGTAGCAAGGATTTCCAGATGTCGGGGTAATTCTCGGTTTGAAACTTAGAAGCGATAAATTTATAATGCAGGTGAGGAAACCGGCCAAATCCTGGAGATATTTCACAGGGAGCTACATTCCAGGAAGTTATTATTGGCTGTAGGGCTGTATGAGTAGGTGGTACTAACAGTGTTCTTCTTCTTCTTGGCGTAACGTCCTCACTGGGACAAAGCCTGCTTCTCAGCTTAGTGTTCTATGAGCACTTCCACAGTTTTTAACTGAGAGCTTCCTCTGCCAATGACCATTTTGCATGTGTATATCGTGTGGCAGGCACGAAGATACTCTATGCCCAAGGAAATCAAGGAAATTTCCTTTTACGAAAAGATCCTGGACCGACCGGGAATCGAACCCGTCACCCTCAGCATGGTCATGCTGAATACCCGTGCGTTTACCGCCTCGGCTATATGGGCCCTTACTAACAGTGTTACGCCGTAAATATTAGAGTTAGAATATTGCGTCCTTGGTGATAATTGTAGGAAAAACATCAATCTACAAGTTTGTCGAACACCACATTTCAATATTATGCTTCTGAGCTGAGTTATGGACAAATGAATCAAATGATTGCAAGGTGATCGAAAACATCCTTGCGTTATACACTCATCAAACGAGGGTCCGACAGCGCAATTTACGCAGGCACCCTTTGGAAAAAATCCTAGCTACGCCAATGATAGCAAGGTGATGAAAATAATCAATATACAAAAATGCTTCGTCTAAAGTTCTAAATCAAGAATCAAAAAACGAAAGCGTGAGGTTCGCAAGGTTGGAGGGCGTAGTCGGAACAGTCGGCGCAGCTTAAAAAAAATACATCAATTACGTGGTTGTCAGTCAAAAACTAGCATCATCGCCAAACCGTCACGTCGTCCCGTCCTCCGCCGCTGACCCTAACCGGTGCGGTGGGAGGTGCCAACAAGTCGGCACAAATCAATTAGGCAAAGCCCCACGATGTACCTCTATGAATGTGGCTGATCGGGGGATGCTCATGCTCATGGGACGCGTTGCCGTTCGGGGCTACGGCGAGATGATGATGATGATGGTGCCATATCGTATCGGATCGCTTTGCACGTGGGCTGCTGGCTGTGGTGGCGCGGCACCGGAGCAGTGGTGGAGTCATCTCGAGGTCGAACATGACGCTAAATGAGTTAGCTGACCTTGGGCCGGAAATTCTTCCGAGATTTTGATGGAATCGTGAGACGCACCGCCGAACGGGGTGTTAATGATCAAGAATTCTCATTAGAGGCAGAGGATCATCGGTTTTTATCACTTACATTTGTCGTGTAATCGTGTAATGAGCATTTACTGCTGCCATGGGCAGCATCACTTACTATTTATAATGATGATTCTGTTGTATTATGTGTGTTTAATATTCAATTGAACAATCTAGTTATCATACTTGCTTACCGTACTATTTCACATTTTTAGTCGAATGGAAACGGAAGTGGTCTCTTCAATGAATAAAATTAATTAGTAGAATTGTCGTAATTCTAAAATGAAGAAAAGGAAGAACCTGGAGGAGTTTCTGAAGGAATCCCAGGAGGAATTGGCGGAGAAATCCTGGGAGATGTTCTTGGAGGAATTACAGTCGGGTCTCCTGTTAGACACTACCACCCACTTAACGCCCACCGCGTTTTTAAAGCGGTCATCTAACCAATTTATTTTATTTTTTGTAAGTGATGAGTCTCTAGTAAGCACTAACTGCACTCAAAAAATAGGTTGGATTAGATGCAAGACAGCTGAGAAATTGGAGTGGGTGTGAAATGAGTGGCAGCGTCTAATAGGAGACTCAACTGTACTTGAGAAGTGCCTAGAGTTATTTCTGAATAAACCCCAGGAGAAATTCATGTAGCAAGATGATTCTTAAGGGAATTCCTGGAGGAATTCTTTAAGGAATACCTGAAAGAATCCCGAGCAGGGATGGCAAAAATACTTTTTTCTCTTTTCCGTTCATCGATAGCGCCAGTAAAATAAAAACAAAACAACGGCAGCACCAATACCATCAGACGCCGCGCCGACGGCAGTCAAGCAGACGCTTGATGGTTTTCGCTTCCCCACGAAAATATTTATGAGCAGTCATGCTGAGGCGGGTGATTGCGAAAAATGTCAAATATTTTCAACCGCTAATAAATCACTTGTTTTGATAAATAATTTAAATCGATTTGCACAAATAGCTAGAGCACACTCCTAGCTTTGTGATGCATGTAAAGAAGTTTGTCTAGAAGCGGTTTGAAACGCAGAAAAATGCGAAAATGAGAAAGACAGAAATTTCTATCGTCGTTGTGCTCGAGTACTGGCGCTCTCGCGCTTGGAAACAGTTTCGAGGAAGAAGGCTGCAGGAAAAAAAATGTTATGACATTTATTTTTCAAACAGTTTGAGTTTGGCTGGGCCTGTAATGTTCGTGTGGAAAAATGTCAAATGTACAGCCGGTAACTGTTTTTTCCAGTACATTTCTCATCCCTGCCCAGGAGTTTCTCTTTAAAGATGTCCAGGAAAAAAATCTGAAGAAAATCCTGGACGAGTTCTGGAAAAAATCTTAGAGCAATACGGATGCACTCATATAAAAATATTTTGGAGAAAGACAAATCTCTGGAGGAGTTCCTCTAGAAATCATTGTGGTAATTGAAAAAAATCTGAAGGTTTTCCTGGAGGCCTCCCTGAAGAAATTGTAGGATGCATCCCTGAAAAGATCAAAATATAATTTCTGAAATTTCTAAATGAATTTTTGAAGAAATTCCATCAGGAATTCTTCAAAAAATCCCCGCAAGATTTCCTAAAGTAATCCCATGAAAATTCAGGAAAAAATTCCAAAAAGTGTTTGCGAAGCAATCCTTGGAAGAATGAGAGGACCATATAGTCTATAAAGCACTGGTACACAGGCCTAATCCCAATGGAGCTGTTATTCCAAAAAGAGGAAGAGGAAGAACCTGGAGAAGCTCTTGGGGAAATCCCGGAGGAACTCTGAGAGAAAACGATAGAGGAATTATTTGTGAAATAGCTACACGAATTCTCGAAGAAACCCCAGGAGGAATTCGTGAAGGAATATCAGTAGGAATTCCTGGAAGCGCAGGAGGAATTCCGAAGGAAACCCAGGAGGAATTCTTTAAAAAATCCCCGGAGGAATTCCTGAAAGAATCCCAAAATCGTATATTTTGATAAATTGAATCAGAATTGTATATTTATTTATTTATTTATTTATTTATTTATTTATTTATTTATTTATTCATCTCTTCAACTCATGTAACCTAAGACATAATCTTTTTTAACGTTACAACATGATATTTAACTCAGAAAACAGTTCTTAATTTCTAATATCTATTTGTTCTCTATAACTGTATGAACCCGACTACTGTAAGTGCTGCAGGAGATGCCTCTTGGAGCACGGAAATGAATTTATTTCCTTTTTTGATGTCGGTAAGTTATTCCAGCTAACAATGCCCCTTACAAATAAAGTTTGGCTATAGTCTGAAGAACTATGTTGAAGTACTCGATAACTTTTTGTTCTTGTTCCTCTTAATGGTACCAGCTTTTCAAAAAGATATGCAGGGGAAGATGTTTTAATTAATCTGAGTAGTCTTACGCATGATCTACAGGGGATAGACAAAATGTTCGGGACAGGCAAAATTTTCACTTTTCAAAAAATGTTCAACTAGCTGTAACTTTTCCAAAAGTGCATCGAATATTTTCAAATTTTTACTGTAAGTTCATCAACTAGTTGTGTATTAGTGGTCCAAATTTAGGAAAGATCAGGCAATTTTCCACGATGTTATAAAGGTTCTAGAAAAAGGTAAAATTATCCGATAGCCAACTTTGAGGTAATATATCTCCGGATTTAATGAACCGATTGCAATTAAATTTTGACCATTCAAGACTTTTATAATGACCTCTGGAAAAAATTTTACTTGACTTTAAATTTTTAACAAGACAAAAAGTAGTAGTGATATTATTTTTTTTCACGATTTTTTAGCAAATTGGTCTATTGTTAATATGTATTGCATTACTTTTTCAATTTGTTGGCGGCTACGTTGTTACTTTCTTTCAAAACACATTTATATATTAGTCAATTAGAGGGAAATTAAATGAACTATAATTTGCATCATGAATTTGAAACGATGTTGAAGTTTTGGATAATTTGGGGTTTTATTAGAAAAATAATCTAATCGTTATAATTTTCTTCCGTGTTAAGAATTTTAAGTTAAGTCAACGGTTTTTCATAGCTCATTATATGTGTCATAAATGGTCAAAATTTCATTGCATTCGGTACATTGAATCCGGAGATAAAACAGCTCCAAGTTAGCTATCGGATAATTTTACCTTTTCCAGGAATTTTTATAACTTCGTGGAGAACGGCTTGATCTTTACTAAATTTGGACCACTGATACACAACTAGTTGATGAACTTACAGTAAAAATTTGAGAATATTTGATGCACTTTTCGGAAAGTTACAGCTAGTTGAACATTTTTTGAGAAGTGAAAATTTTGCCTGTCCCGATAATTTTGTCTATCCCCTGTATATCTATAAAAATCAACAAAAGGGCATCCTAAAAGGTTTTTCTGCAAGAGAGACACGTGTGAAAAACGAGAGAGGTTGTAAACATAACAAACACAGGCATTCAACGCAACTCTAAGCGTATCCATTGATCCAGAAAACGCATATTGTGAAAATGAAATCACCGTGCAGAAAAGGAAGCAGAATTAAAAATTTAAAAAGTTTCAGTTTAATGGCAGAATTACAGTGTCTAGTCCTTAAATTTGATGTTTTTAATGATCTGTAGATTTTGGAGCATTTCATATTAATATGAGCATCCCAATCTTAGTTATTTTTAAAGATAACACCCAAATTATTTAACGATCGAATTGAATTGAACTTCAACACCATCAATTAGGAGTTGAGGAGGTAGTTGGTCTAAATTCAGACAGCTCCCCATTGCAATTAATCGCTTGACTCCGCTGGCTCAGATAATTACCGATCAGTTTTACAAAACAGTTGGAGAAATTGTACAGAGATATAAGCTTGTTTATTAATTTACTATGAACCACACGATCAAATGCCTTTGAAAAGTTAATCAACAATAAAATAGTTCCACCATTTTTATCAATTGACTTTGCAACGTCGTCATGAACCTTTAATAATGCAGTATGATGCCTTCTAAAACCAGATTGGAAACTATGAATGTAGTTCATTCTGGAAACGTAGTCTGTGATCTGAAATTTGATCAATTTTTCAAAAATTTTAGATATTGTGGGCAGCAAGCTAATTGGTCTAAGGTTTGAGATAGCTTCTACGTTTGGTTTTTTATTTATTGCTATAATCTTAGAACATTTCCATTGAGTAGGGAATTTACTAGAAACGATGATTGAGTTGAAAAGATGCTCAAATACGGGTAATGCAAAACAGGAAATAATCCTCAGAAACTTGATGGGAATGCCATCAAATCCAACAACATTGGACTTGATATCAAAAATAGCATTTATGATTTCATAGTCCATAACAGGACGAAAATGAAAACCATCATCATTTGTTGTATATCGTATTGTTTCTCTATCACCTGCAGAAAAATTTGAGGAAAAATATTCATTTATGTCAATTGGGGAATATTTACTTACAACTTACAATTATTGTGTGAAATCGCATTTTATGCCAAACAAAATCTCAATTTCGACTTTGTTTCATATGATCTAAGGCAACTATAAAAGGTGCTCAATAGAATCAGTAGAATGGCACAGAATCGGAAAGAATCGTAAAAGAATACATTGTTAGTGTCAAATTGCAAGTTCGCTAGCATCGTATATAAGATTGAAATAAGATTGAATCGTTGAAATCGCCGTTTCACATCGTATATGAATCTGCTGAATCGAGCTTGCTACCTACAGGTATGACCAAAATCGGTGAAATCGTGTACAACTTAAACTATGTTGTATATTGATCGTTTGCGACAAATTTGCGTCGTATACGAATCGAACAAAATCGAAGAAATCGTATATTTATTTTTACAGTCGGATATGATTGCTACTTCACTTTTAGCAGTAGAATCTTGATCTCTGAAATCGTAAATGATTTTGTTTACTTCTTTATGTGATGAAGGATAGGAAAAGGTTGTATTCATCACAAATTTGTTTTTTTTTCACTTTGTTGTGGTATGCCAACTATGGTAGCAATATTTTCTATCAAACATGTAGGTTTTAATACTATTCGTATGCCCAAGAAGACATTTGTAAAGATTATAACAATGACGTGACATCTGAGCCTCTTCCACGTCACCACTATTGGTGCCACTCAATGCGCAACGACAACGCTTTGCACCGTATCATGCTAATTTTAATTCGTTCCAGTCCATTCACTTTGAACCCTCTTCTTAATCAGAGGACCTAGGTTTGATTCCCACTGAACACTAACTGTTTTTTAAATTTCAAAATCTTGAGTTGTATATCGCTACGCATAATCATAATAAGATTATGCATTATCGTATATTTAGACAGAGAAAATCAGCTAAATCGTATTTTTTTTTCGAGAAATCGTTAATCATGTTGCATGGAATCGCTGTAATCCGTGATATGTTTCTATATGACCTCCACTTTAGTATGTATTTTTTCGGTGCTATACTGCCGTTCTACGCATAATTGTTCCATGTTATATGGGATTTCAATATAACATGGGACAATTGGGCGTAGAACGTATATATGTGTGGCTAAATCATATGCAATTTCAATATAGCAAACAAATTGCTGTCTGGGACAACGCTCCCACCACAAGTCTCGCACCGTATCATGCTAATTCCTAAAGGAATCATAGGAGGAATTCCTTTGATTCTATTATCGTTGAACTACGGAGTTGCGCATTTTATAGTTCCAGTACCCGAATCCATGTTTTCATCAATAAAACACCTCCTAGAATTATCAATCTCCTAGAATGTCATTTCGACTTCGTCCTAACAAAGAAGGGTGTATTTCCTTCCTTCCAAAAGGTATTTCTCAGCGAGTATCTTCTGAGATCCCTCCAGGTATTCCTTCAAAAATTCCTACAGAAATTCCTTCTGGAATACTTTTGTGAATTTTTCTAAGCAATCACTTCTTTAGAACTAAAGATTCCCCAAGAAGTTCATTCTGGAATTTATCTCGGGTATCTCTAGATTATTCCGCTTCAAAAATATAGAGTTCGATGAGAATATTTCGAAGAAAGCTTTCTGATCCTTGCGATTTTTTCCGCAGTTTATTCTCGGATTAATCCAGATGCCCCTCTTTAAATTTCTTCTGGAGTTTCATCGGGAATTCTTTCAGGAATTACACTAGGAATTAGAGTTAATTAGTAAAATTATTCTAGGGTTTAACCAAGACATCTTCTTGAAATTCATATAAGAGTTGTGAATTCACCAAGATTTTTTCCGAAATACCTACAGGAGTTGTTTATTCAGAATTTCCTAAAGGAATTCTTCTAGGATTATTTTCTGTAATCCCTCCTGATTTTTTCCTGATATTTCTCCAGTTCCTTTTGAAGTTCTCCAAGAATTTGTTTCTACGACTCCTTTAAAAAAAATCTAGCATTCCATCCGAAGCTCTTTAAAGACTTTCTTATGGATTTTTTTCAGGAAATCCCTCTTGGATTCCATGGAATAATTTCTCCATATTTTCTTTGTAAAATTCCTACAGGAGTTCTTTTTGAAATTTGTGCGCAGCATAGGTTACTTCTTGAGCTTTGATTTTGAATACTTTAAAAGAACCTGTCTTTCTTCAATGGAATGTCTTTTTTCTATGGGATTTCGCCAGGGTTTCTTACTGCGTTTGCTTCAAGTGTTCGTCCAAAAGTATATCCTAGGAACTCTCCTGGAGTTTACTCCTCCAGGAATTCCTGCTGATTGATTGATTGTCTTTATTATAGAGACTTTCACTTCCTGCTGTAAATCCTCCAGAGGTACCTTCTGAGAGGCCTTCTGATGTTCCTTATAAAAATCTCCGGGGAGTTATTTCTGAAAATCTTCAAAAAAAATTGTGTGGAAAACCATCAGAAATTCCTTGTGGGAATCTTTAAGTAGTGTCTTTTAGGAATACAGTAGAAGTTTTTTCAAGAAAAAAAACTCGTTAATCCCCTGTAGGATTTTTTGTAGTATTTCCAGGAGAAATTCTCAGAAGAAATCTATTAAGGAATCTGGAGGAATCCACAGAAGGCATACAAGATGGGATCCCTAACAGAAGTTTTAACAAGACCCGGACACCGTCTTCAGCCAGAGGCTGCACAGACTGAACGAAACTTACACTAAACAACGGACACGACACACATTACGAGCACCAGTGGATACGAGGAAGAAACATTTCTTGAGAAAAGTTTCGTCATTCGGAGCGGGAATCGAGCCCTCACCCCATGGCATGGTACCATCAGGCTTGTCCGCACTGAGCGCAAGAAAATTCTGCCCTTTGGATTTACACCATCAAGCACATAATAAATTAGAAATCTTTTCATCTTATCAGATAGAAGGATGTTGAAATATTCTAAATGTAATTTCGAACTGTCAAAAAAACGCACCGCAGAGCCACACGGAGCGTGCAAAGAGATTTTCACCCGGGTGAAAACACTCTAGTGAATTTCACTTCGAACGGCCCGTGCGGCGCTGCGGTGCGGTTTTTTGACAGTTCGAAATGACATTTAGATTATTTCAACATCCTTCTATCTGATAAGATGAAAAGATTTCTAATTTATGAAGTGCTTGATGGTGTAAATCCAAAGAGCAGAATTTTCATGCGCTCAGTGCGGACAAGCCTGGCGTCCCGTTATACAATTGGTGATGCTAACCTCATGGCCACGAAGATCCATAGGACGAATACCAAGAGAAAAGCCTGAAGGAATCTCAGGAGGAATTCATGAAGAGAACCCAGAAAGAATTCCTGAAGCAGCTCCTGAAGGAATCACAGGAATAATTCCTGAAGGAACCCCTGGCGAAATTCCTAAAGGAATCCCAGGAGGAACTTCTGGATGAAACTCCGGAAGAATTCCTGAAGGAATCCAAGGAGGAATTCCTGAAGAAATCTCATGAGGAATTCCTGAAGGAATCCCAAAAGCAACTCCTGCAGAAATCCCAGGTAAAATTCCTGAAGGAGCCCCAGGAGGAATTCCTGAAGAAACTCCTGAAAGAATTCCTGAAGAAATCCCAGGAGGAATTCCTGATGGAATCTCTGATGCAACTCCTGAGGGAATACGAGGAAGATATCCTGAAGGAATCGAGAAGGAATTCATGAAGGAATCCCAAGAGAAATTCCTGAAGGAATCTCAGAAGGAATTTCTGAAAAAATGCCAGGAGGAATTAGGTACTGAAGAGAACGCAGAAACAATTCCTGAAGAAAACCCAGAAGGAATCCCGGAAGGAATCTCAGAAGAAACACTTGGAGGAATCCTAGGGAAAATTCTTGAACGGATCCTAGAAGGAATTCCTAAAGAAAACTCAGTTGGAATTCCTGCAGAAATCCCAGAAGGAATTCCAGAAAAAAAAACTTAAGAGAAATTTCTGAAGAAATGCCAGGAGGCATTCCTGGACGAATCCTAGAAGGAACTACTGAAGAAAACCTAAAAGGAATTCCTGAAAGAATATCAGAAGCAACTCCTGAAGAAAATTCCGTAAATATCCCTGAAGGAGTCCCAGGAGAAATTACTGAAGACAACTTCAGCGGAATTCTTGAAGATATCCAGGAGGAATTCCTGAAGAAACCCCAAGAGGAATTTCTGAAGAAATCTCAGGAGGAATTCCTGAAGAAATTCCAGGATAAATTCCTGATGGAATCCCAGAAGCAACTTCTGATGAAATCACAGGAAAAATTCCTGAAGGAGTCCAAGGAGGAATTCCTGAAGAAAACCAAAGCGGAGTTCCTGAAGAAATCCAGGAGGAATTCCTGAAGAAAACTCAATAGTAATTTTTTAAGGAATCTCAGGAAGGATTTGATTTCTAAAGAAAATCGAAAGTCCTGCAGAAAACCTAAGTGGAATTCCTGAAAAAAAACCAGAAGGATTTCCTTAAGAAAATACAGAAGGAATTCCTGGAGAAAACCCAGGAGGAAATTCTGAAGAAAGCCCAGAAGGAATTCCTGAAGGAATCGCAGAGAAAGCTCCTGTACTAATCCCAGGAGGAATCCATGAATAAATTTTTGATGCTCAATGCATAATGTGTTACTTTTGGTTAATGTTTTTGGATGTTAGATAAAATCACCTGCTGTTTCATCTTACCCACACCATTTCAACTTACTTCGGTGTACCTACCTAAAATACAACTTGCTTCTTTTAGTAAGTTCATTAGAACATTCAAACCAAATGTTGCAATTCAATGGTACAAAAAATACTTGTAAATGTGATTAAATGTAAAGAGAGGAAAATAGGTCCAACTACATTATGTACCTCGATCTTGTATCGACTTTACGAACCCTCTAAGCAGAGTATCCTCTTCAAATGAGTGTAATAAGTTTTGTACCTTTTAATTCCACCCTATTTTGCTTATCCTTTGTCAGATACGCGTATTCCGACTAGTCGGAAGTGGTACTCGGAATACGCGTATCCTTTGGGATAAGCAAAATAGGGCGGAATTAAAAGGTACAAAACTAAGTACACTCATTCGAATTATGTACCTTGTTAAGTTGATGCAGGTCGTCCAAAATATCCATCCTAACTTTACGCTGAGCCGTCGAAAAAATTATGTACAATCAATCATGCAAGCATATTAATAACCAACTAGCGAGCAGACCGTGACCATGTTTGGACTACCTCAATCCACGTCAGTGTAGAAACCCATATCAAATCCCTCAAGTTTGTATCAAGCAGACTTAACCTGACTGAAGATGCTACCAGAATCAGATACCCTCAGGTATCAGCACAAAAAACATCATCAGCGGAGCGCCAACTCCAATCACACAAATGATCGTATCAGATCGCGACAAGCACCCGTAGCGTGCCCGGTGGCAACAGTTAGCAGTCAAAATCGTCTAAAAATACCTTCCCGGATTGAGAACGTTATGGCTCACGGATTTCAACCATCTAACCGAGACAATGAAAAAAGTACACAAGAAATCGAGCTCGGACAAGGAGTTGAAGTGAAGTGCGTATCATCATGGGGCGGTAAAGTGCTCACTCAATTTGGAACCGATTATGAAATTGATGAGGGATCGGGGCTCGAAAAAAGGTGGCGGCTTTTCAACGCAAACCACCAACAGCCAGTTTAATGGTGATAGAACAAAATTGGCGTCGATTTTCCTATCATCATTTGCAGTGATTGATATATTTCAAAGGGATACTAAGATGTATGGGTTGCGTGAATGTTTGTTGAAAATTAAGAAATTTCCTGACTTGTGTGTTTTAATTCATAGTATAATTAACTAATAATTAGTTTATTTTCAAGCTTCAGTAACATATATTTATTTGCTCAACGTCACATTTAAGACCAAACGAAGCCGCTCTCCATGCTCGGTCGCGCCCATTGCTCGCCAGGTCACACTCCACCTGGTTTGCACTTCGTGCTCTCTGCGCTATACGCCTTCTTGTGCCAACCGGATCAGTTGCAAACATCAGCTTTTTTATCCGGCATTCTTGCAACATGCCCTGCCCATCGTATCCTTCCGGCTTTGGCCACCTCCTGGATGCTAGGCTCGCCGTAAAGATCCCCGCCGAAGATCGTCCTTAGCACCCGTCGCTCGAAAACTCCGAGTGCTTGCAGGTCCTCCTCGAGGATGGTTCATGTCTCGTGTCCGTAGACGACCACCGGTCTTATTAGCGTTTTGTACATAGTGCATATGGTGCGTGGGTGAATCTTTTAAGACCGTAGTTTCTTTTGGAGTCCGCAGCAGGCCCGACTTCCACTGATGAAGCGCCTTCGGGCTCAAGGATAACCAGTTTGGCTTCCGGAATGGTCGATTGACGATGGACGCTATTAGAGCTGTAACCAAGAGGGCCGAGATAGCGCTCCGATGGAAGCGAAGGGGAATCCGCTATTGCGCGGTCATCACACTGGACGTGAAAAACGCGTTCAACAGCGTCAACCCAAGAGTCCTGGATGGATAGCCTATGCCGGATACAGAAAAGCTATTTCTAGAATAGGGTGCTCTGCTCATCTATGACACCGAGTAAGGCGAAAGGAGCTACAACATCACCGTGGGGTGCCTCAGGGTTCCATTCTGGGTCCGGTACTATGTAACGTAGCGTATGATGGCGTATTGAAGCTCACACTTCCACAGGGCGTAAAGCTGGTCGGCTTTGCCGATGATATTACCGAATCGATAGAGGAAGTGGAACTGACAGCAGCGCACGAGATAGGCTTAGTGGGAGACTGAATGAGGTCGAGACAGCCGGCACTCGCGCACCACAAAACGGAAGTGGAAGTGATGAACAATCGCAAGTCTGAACAGCAGGCAGTGGTCACCACGGGTGGATACACGATCAACTCCAAACGCTCACTGAAGCAGCTGGGGGTCATCATCGATGGCAAGCTGAAATTCGGTAGTCACGTGGAATGTGCTTGCAAAAGGGCAAGCATGGCGATCATGGCATTGTCAAAGATGATGTCAAATAGTTCGGCAGTAGTCTCGAGCAAGTGCGGCTGTAGCGATCTCCATGCTACGGTACGACGCCGTTGCGTGGTCGAGTACGCTAGTGGTCAACCGATACGTGGAGAAACTCTAGAGTACCCACAGGCTGATGTGCCTTAGGGTGCTAAGCGACATAAGAGGCGTGACTCGGACACGCAGGCTTCCCCGCATGTCCACGAGCACGCTGCACTCTACAGCGAACTCTGCATCCTGAAGATGGTCAAAGCCGATGGACAGGGCATGTTGGAGGAATGCCGAACAACAACACTGCAAAGTTTGTGTTCCCTAGTGATCCGGTTGGCACAAGCAGGCATGCAGTGCAGGGAGCACGAGGGGCGGACCAGGTGTAGCGTGATCCAGCGATTTTTGAGCGTTACCAAGGATGGAGAGCAATAGTTGTAACATGGGGTAGGACCATGAGTTGTAAAACGAATATTCTAGCGTTGACTATATTCTTAATTGTAATGTAGTGTAAATAAATGTATATTAGTTTTTCTTGTTATTAGAACTGCTGTCATAAGTGCCGAGTCGTTGGGAAAATCATAGACACGTTTTAAGAATGAAGAGTGCGTAGCCATTAAAATGCACAGTTAAGATTTACAAGTCATAATTTTGTTATTCCCGTCTGGTCGGGCAATGAACCTTCATAAAGACCAACAAATGCGAAATTGTCCTCTAGAAGAGATAAAATGAATTAATGAGACTGATTTAGACGGAGTTATTGTTGCAAATCCCTCTAGTTACTGTTTTTTGCCAGGACCATGAAGGTCATTAATCCCCAATTGATAACAATCAGGCACAAACCATTTATTAACTACCAAAAACAAGAACTTCTACCGCACCTGACTTTCGGGATTGTTCCTATCGTGCTCAGACTGTTGAACCCGACGATTGACGTAAAACTTGCCTGATTGATTCCCGTCACTTTCCAGAATGTTCTTTTGCATGCGCTCACAGTAGAACAAGACAACGCCTTAGTGATCCAATAAAATGATTCTGAAGTTATCAACTGCTGACTGCACCAATCACCGTAGCACTGGTGATCCCTTACCAGCTCTTTGTCTCTGACGACAGGAGGGGGTCGGGTGCAATATGGGTACGATCACGAGTTCAATCGTTATGAATTATTTTATTCCGACCACTTTGGCGGGCATTGGCGTCATCGTCGACACTATCGGTGCCATTAATAGCAAGCACTGCTGATTGAAATTCATGCTCACCATTAGCGTGGATCTGGTCGGGCCTGGAGACTCCTGGGGTTGAATGAATCATGCGGATAATGGCATCGGGTCGGAATCTGGCATCACCATCAGGTGCAATTTGTATTGTCTTTTAATCTCCAATTGGCGGCTCTGTTGATGGGAGTTAAGATCTGTGAACACTCAGGGAATCAAGCAGCATAGTCACCGAAGCATTTACCCGTTGACCTTGGGTCCGGTTCAGCCGCTGCAAGAGTGTTCCACTGCTGGTAGTGAGAAACCGGGCGATGTGATTGATATTCAAATTAGTACGGCTCTATGCTTCATAGCCGCAACACACCGAGGGTTGATTAGGATCAACTGCCCTTCTGGGACGTGGAATGTGGAATCTGCCATCAAATAACCCCATCAATCGATCGTCCAACGCAACATTGCTACTGTGTAATTATTCAAAAGTAGCTATGAATAAATTCAACGCTCCTTCCGTGAGTACGGCCGTACACAATCAATTTGAACAGTTGCAACTTGGCAAGGCGAATAGAATTGTCGCAGTGTTAATTGCACCCGCGCTCTAAGTCTAAAGTATTCGCTACTCAGCTAGTCAAGTACGACGTACACATGTACGTGATCGTTGAAGCCTTTGATGTTCTAACCATTGACAGCCTCATCGGCATACGGCTGAAACAAATAAAATTGATTGATTCGCGTTAATTAGACACACGTGTGACTGATGAAGCGAAGTACAGTAGACCCACAGGAAGAGCAACTGACAATTGACAACTAAATAAATTTCAAAGACCTTGCTATAGGATAATAGGATGCTATACTTTGTGTGGGGGCTGAGACAGGTGACATCTGCTTACATTGCGAAAAAAATAATAATGATCTTAGCTTGTGGGTAAATTGATACGTTTGAATGATTTGTCAGCAATAATTGTAAATTCGATCAAGGAACCTGTTCTTTCTTAACATTTTTTTTCTGTTCTTATAAACATTATATCTCAATCCATCACTACATGCTGTTTTAAAAGGATGAAATTGGGAGCACTCTGCTGAAGAATATCCATATATTTTTGACAATAATTTATACCAAGACAAAGTTCATGGTTCCAGGTAAAGACAGCGCTGGCTCTAGTGATCTTTTTTTACTTGAATTGATAAACAATAGTGCATTTCTATGCACGAATCTCGTAGACGCGATCTTCTTGAATTCAAATTAAATTAAGCTCATGTATGAGCTTTCATCTGAAATTGTTTTTCATGTTATTTGTTTTGCTATATTGTTCACCTAACTTTTGTAAAAAGCCGATGAAACTAATCTAACTTTCTTCTTCAAAAAATTATAATTCTTAAATGGTTGTTGGATTGAAATGATGACTTCGAATATGTTTGAAGATATTTGAAGGAGTTTCAGAAATAAATACACTGAGAGTTATATTCATCGCGGTTCTAAATAAGATGCCATATAATTTAAATTTTTCAAAAACCCTACCCTTCGATTTCTTGAATTTTTATTTTTTCATATATTTTTAAAACAAGCAAACGGAAACAGTTTTTGAGATTTTTGATATCAAAACTAGACTCTACGATTACTTTCCAAAGAAAAAAACAATGCATTTATTTTCTGAATCCAACCACACTTAAGTTACAGCGAATCTAAAAAATCAAAAAATTAAGAAAATCGAAATGTTCACTATCTTTGAGTTTTTATCATAAAAAGATCATTTGTTTTTCAGACATGTGATATTCAGACCGGCTCTAATAACATTTCCCAAGCAACCAAAAGTTCGGATAAAATAGCATGTTTGGGCTTAATCAGCTATTCGAAGGAAGATGAATAGCATTCTATTCAGCTCACTTTTTAAGTAATTAACCGAACTTCAGTTCACAAAAAGTACACTTGTGTCGCTGAAAGGAACGCTATTCAGCTTAAAAATAAGCTTCGAAAAAATTAAAAAAAAAAATTAGTCCTCAAAAGTAATTTATTAGTATGAGACATTAGTACATGTGTAATCCAAATTGACTAATACCTTGAAATAATTTTTAATGTTTTTTACTTACTGAGAATTGAACTCGGGTTCTCCTCGTTGGAAGCCGGCGCCTAACCACTACTCCATGTATGTGTTGTTAGGCACTGCGGGATTTTACTCAATATGCTGATATCATTTAGTAGAGCTCAATCAGGTTCGCGAGTGAACTTTCTCTGAACCTCAAGCCGAAGGTTCGAAAGAAGTTTACGTGGAACTTCTTGTGAACTTACTTAGTTTGACATTTTCAGTTTGTTTTGGTTCGTAATTGAATCAAGTGCAAAGCAATAAATTAGTGCCAGTGCCAATTATTCAGAAAAGTTTATAAGTTTTCAGTGACAACGATCGCGTCGATTACCGGCACGCTGGTGCAAAAAGTGAGACGGGGTTGAAACACCCAGCAAAGCTGGAGGACTTTTATCCACAGCCGAAAAAACGCCGGCGGAATCCTAGGCAGAACAGTTTTCCGCTGCGGGGGCAGCCTTTGAGCCACACAATACGGGTGCTTTGGGTTGATTACAAGTAAGTCCGTTGAAATATTATAGTGAAACAAAGTGTACCTGTGAAATTAACACAAACTGTGGCTGCTGCGCTCGATTTCCGAGTGATTTAATTGAATGAGAACTTCTCCCCGGCCCCGCTGTCGCCGAAGTTCAAATGAAGTTCACTTTTGGTACGGTTAATGTTTATCCGTACTTTGAGTTGTAAGTTCAAAACAAGTCCGAAACAAGTTCGGAACGGAACATTTAAAGTTGTTGTAATATGCCCAAATGAACTATATTTGAGTTTTAAAGGCACGAAAAGGTTCAACATGAGTTCGGTTAATATTTGATTGAACTCGGTTTTAAAGTTCAACATAAGTTCTTTCTGAACCATTTTTCGACTTTAATGTCGTTTTGAAGAGATGTCAAAAGCTTGTACATGTACTTCCAAGTTCATAACTAATATATAAGGAACTTTTTGGAGATTTAAGTTCAACGAAACTTGAATTGAACCAAACTTAAACTTCTGAGTTCGTTCCTCAAGTGGTATCCGAACTTTTGGTTGCTTGGGTTTAACAAAGCTTGGGCTATTTGGGAAATTTTGCGGCTGAAAGTAAGCTTTCTACAGTAAATTAACGAAAAAAAGGGGTAAGATTTTTGGAAAATTGAAATTATATGAGGGGCCCAGATGCAAAGGGGTGTAGGTGACCATTTCGTCAATTTTGAGCTGAGCATATCAAAAAATTTCTTCATGTTTCAAGCTTTTAGGAACTTTTTTAAGATTGTTTTTACGATGATTACAAAAAAATCAATAAATCGGAGGAAAGTGGGTCGATTTTGATACTCCATACATTTTGTATGGGATGAAAAATTGGTGAAAATCTTTGCACCTCATTTACTCGAAAGTGGATTTTAAACACTTACACCCCTTTGCTTCTCGACCGCACAGAGCTATGGAAAATTATGGACGAGAACAGCTTTCCCGGGAAGCTGACTAGACTGATAAGAGCAACGATGGACGGTGTACAGAACAGCGTAAGGATTTCGGATGAACTATCCAGTTCATTTGAATCTCGACGGGGACTACGACAAGGTGATGGACTTTCCTGCCTACTATTCAACATCGCCCTGAAAGGTGTTATGCGACGAGCCGGGCTCAACAGCCGGGGTACGATCTTCACGAAATCCAGCCAATTTGTCTGTTTTGCGGATGACATGGATATTATTGCTAGAACATTTGGAACGGTGGCAGAACAGTACACCCGCCTGAAACGTGAAGCAGCAAAGGTCGGACTGGTGGTGAATGCGGCTAAGACAAAGTACATGCTGGTAGGTGGGACTGAGCGAGACAGGACAAGCCTTGGCAGCAATGTTACGATAGACGGGGATACTTTCGAGGTGCTAGAAGAATTCGTCTACCTCGGTTCCTTGCTAACGGCTGACAATAACGTGAGCCGTGAATACGAAGGCGCATCATCAGTGGAAGTCGTGCCTACTATGGGCTCCAGAAGAAACTGCGGTCAAAAAAGATTCACCCCCGCACCAAATGTACCATGTACAAGACGTTGATAAGACCGGTGGTTCTCTACGGACACGAGACATGGACGATGCTCGAGGAGGACCTGCAAGCACTCGGAGTTTTCGAGCGACGGGTGCTAAGGACGATCTTTGGCGGTGTGCAGGAGAACGGTGTGTGGCGGAGAAGGATGAACCACGAGCTCGCTGCACTTTACGGCGAACCCAGCATCCAGAAAGTGGCCAAAGCCGGAAGGATACGATGGCCAGGGCATGTTGCAAGAATGCCGGACAACATCCCTGCAAAGTTGGTGTTTGCTAACCATCCGGTTGGTACAAGAAGGTGTGGAGCGCAAAGAGCACGATGGGCGGGCCAGGTGGAGCGTGATCTGGCGAGTGTTGGGCGTGACCGACGTTGGAGAGCTGCAGCTGCAAATCGAGTATTATGGCGGCAAATTGTTGATTCAGTATTATCATGAATTTGATGTTAACTAAATAAATGAATGACCCCTTTGCTTCTAACCCCCTCATATGATATTTAACATAGATAAGCGTTGGATGTTGCTTCCTTGGTATTTTTTTTTTCAAAATTTCTACAAATATCCTCAAACGTCTGTTCAAATGTCTTTGAACATTATTTCAATCCAACAGTTTTTGAGTAACAATTTTTTAAATAAGAAAATAAGGTTATTTTCATTGGCATTTCCCAAAAGTATTTCACCTTACTTTGCACAAAAGGCAATGAAAATAACCTCGACATTAATTGCATTACTTGGAAACACACAAGTATTTATTTCAGTATTTTAATTCTTACGCACAACTCGAGTCGATTCAAACAAGGAATAGTATTCAACTCCATTTTCTTATACATGTAGATATTTTACTAACACACTTAGGTAAAAGATCATAAAAACATGGTTTTATTTTACAAAGGGGAATTACTTTTTTTTCGAAAAAAAAAGAAAACATGTTGTTATCCATAAAAATGTATGCAAAAATCATAACACTGATTATGATACCAATACCAGTAGACGCAGTCTTGGCATCGACGTTTTCGGAAATAAATTATTCCGAGATAATCGCATTTAAAGTTTCAAGTATGCGCCACGCGCCCGTTAGGCGCAAAACACTATATATACAGGGGATACTCAAAATAACTGGGACAGGTAACATTTTCACTTTTCAAAAAATGTTCAACTCGCTGTAACTTTTCAAAAAGGGCATCAAATATTCTCAATTTTTTACTGTAAGCTCATCAGCTAGTTGTGTATCAGTGGTTCAAATTTGGAAGATCGGGCCATTCAACACAAAGTTATGAAGGATCTAGAAAAGGGCATAATTATTCGATAGCCAACTTTGAGCTGTTATATCTCCGGATTCAATGAACCGAATGAAATGAAATTTTGATCATTTACGACTAATAACTTTGAAAAACAGTTGCCTTAATTTGAAATTATTAATAAGAAGAAAAGTTATGGCGATTTCATTTATTCCATGTTTTTTCAGTAAATTTATCTATTTTTCATATGCATCCCATTACTTTTTCAATTTAATGAAGGCTTTTTGGTTGTTTTCCTTTGAAACATAAATATATTCAATTCAATTAGACGAAATTTAAATGATCTATCATTACTATCTCGAATTTTGAAACGATGATGAAGTTTTGGATAAATTGGTGTTATATTAGAAAAATAATCTAATCGAAATAATTTTCTTTCGTGTGAAGAATTTTAAGTTTAGTCAAATGTTTTTAATAGCTCATTATATAAGTCATAAATGATCAAAATTTTATTGCATTCGGATAATTGGATCCGGAGATATAATAGCTCAAAATTGGCTATCGGATAATTATACCCTTTTCTAGAACCTTTATAACTCTGTGTAGAATGACCCGATCTTTTCCAAATTTTAAATACTGATACACAACCAGTTGATGAACTTACAGTAAAAATTTGCGAATATTTGATGCCCTTTTCGAAAAGTTACAGCGATTTGAACATTTTTTGAAAAGCGAAAATTTTATCTGTCCCAGTTATTTTGAGTATCTCCTGTATGTTTCTACTGCTTAGATCTTTATGAAAATTTGGCACAGCATTCTTAAAAATCCATACTAGAAAATAGTTTAAAAAATAATTGTTCCTAAATTTCCCTTTACTTAAAATTATTTCAATGCATTTTATCTCAAAAATCCTCTGGTTATTTCTTCTGATATTATGGGTAAATTTCTGCAATCAGCAACTTTTTTTAATATTTCTCCATTTTTACGTGCAATTCCGTTAGTAGTCTTACAAATCTCATCACAAATACCACACACGATTAGGGTAAAAACACTAGAAAACACTAGGAGGTGCGAACCTAATCTTCGCCACTTCATACATAAAAAATAGGAATTTTATGGAGGGCGCGAAAACTAGAGCAGTGGCGAAGTCTGGTGCTTTTACCCTACATACGGAAGGCCCTACCACAAGAATTTTTATCTTACTATAACATAAAATAATTAAAATCAAGCATGATATAAGCCACTATTGCTAATAAAATCCTGAAAACCCGAATAATTAGAGAATTTAATTCCACCTCCTAACTAGAAAAAACAAAACATTATTTGGAAATAAAATTCCCTTTTATTGGCATTTCTTTTTTTCGGATTTGGAACATAAATAACGGTAAGGCCATTCCGAAATAAATGAGATAATAGTCGTAACATGTTTTTGCCTTTCTCGTACACTAAGTGTACTGGAAAGGCTATACGTTCACTCCAAAAATTACTTTTTGATAGACGGCACGGAGGGTCGAGTCATATATACCAATCGACTCTGCTCGACGAGTTGAGGTGATGTCTCTGTGTGTATGTGTGTATGTCCCAAGTAACACACTTGTCACAGAAGAGTCACGGCGACGAAGGTTTTTGTTGCGCAGAAATCACCGTGACTTACTTCTAGCAAGTAAGTGTTTATTTGTTAGAAGTAAGTCTCAGTGACTTCTGCGCAACAAAATCCTGCGCCGCCGTGACTCTTCTGTAACAAGTGTGTTACTTGCGGTGTGTGTATGTGTGTGTACAAATGAACTCACATCACTTTTTGGCAGTAAACCTCAACCGATTTTAATGACCGATGATTCATTTGACGGGGAATCTGGTCCCATCGTTTCCTATTGAAAGTGGTTCGCATCGGTCAAGGCGTTCCAGAGTTATCACAATTTAGGTGTTCCGGACCGGTACCCCTAGAAGCGGCCAGACATGAAAATGCAACAAACCCATGCATGCAGCCCATCACAGCATGACATTTTCGATTACCCGATGAACGGTAAGTAGGAAAATAGTCTCAGACCATTTCTAAATCGGTAGTGTTCCGGAACCGGTTCCGGGTGTCCCGCTGGGAGTGGCCAATTATTAAAGTGAACGTAACCAATTCATGCGACACATCAAACAGCTGCATTTTAGGTAAGCTGATGAACGGTTAGCACGAAAATAGTATCAGACCATATCTGAACTGGTAGTGTTTCGAAACCGGTTCCGGGTGTCCCGCTGGGAGTGGCCAATTATAATATTGAACCAAACCCATGCATGCGACATATCAAACAGCGGCATTTTCGATAACCTGATGAACGGTTAGCTGGAAAACAGTATCAAACCATATCTGAAACGGTTGCCCGTGTAGCTGCCGGCTAAGAATAGCACTACTATGGACCACCTGTTCCGGGGGTAAAAGTCCACCAAACAGGTAACCCCAATCCAAGGTGTCAGGCGACCCGAGCTGAGGGGTGGATGGTTGAGGGGGTTTAAAATATGCTCGATTTTTAACGGAGCCCGTAGCGTGGGTAGATCGCTTTTTTGGGTTGCGTTGCGGTGATAGATCTACCAAACCGAAATCTAGTGTCGTCCGATTTTTCAATTTTGGAATATGTTTTCTAGTAATTAAAGGCATTATAGTATTTAGTCCTCGCTACTGGTGTTGTGATGACTTCCAGTCTTTGAATAAAACTAAGTTTATCAACTTTACGCCTCACCATCTGAAGCTAAACTCAATGCAAAGGAAATCAAATTGGGTTAGGGATCCATTTATGTACTAACTCTGCGAAGTCTGGAAAGTGCTAGTACGCAAGGAACATACTAGAATCCTTATTACTGAACACATGTTCCATTATTGGAATAGAATTGCTGCTAATGTTAAAACCCGGGTCTTCTTACTGGGAAGAATTTAGCGGTAAACAAAGGTGATGTTAGGTTTCCGATGCATGGCCAATTATCAGTGCTCGTGTTTTGTTTTCTATAAGAAAGAAATTTCTAAGAAAGCAAAACAAAAACTGTTTCAAAATCGATACTTTATTGCCCTTCAATGGCGATTGAGTAATGCGACATACACTACCCGAGCAAAGTCTGATAGCAAATTGAAAACTAGTTTTGATGTTGTGATATTGCAAATTTTGATAACTCAGGTTGTTGTCGTTTTGGTCGATTTAACGGTTAAAGCATCAAAAATGAGAGCAGAGAAATGTTCCCGTAACAGCAAGTTGATAACAGCTCCTGCCATCAGTGATAGCAAATTGATAACTGTTTTTGCAATCAGTGCAAAAAATGAAAAAAATCGTTAGATGTAGAGTTTTTGCGATTAATATGGAAACCTAAATACAATAAGGTAATTGTACAAATAATGTATGTTTAAATGAAATTAACTAGAATGCGTAGAACTTTTAAAATTACTTACACTTTAATATTTATAATAATTTAAAGTGACAGCAAAACGAAATCAAAATAAAAATCAAATATAATCAAGAGAAATCGATATCAAAATGTGATATCAATTTGCTGCTGATTACAAATCGTGTTTTGGATTTGCTATCATTATGTTGTTGGACTTTGCTCGGGTACACTAAGGATACGGGTAATGCCACAATAGATCTAAAAACTGGTCGCAGTGACAGACCCGAACAGGAATGAAAAATATATCTGAAACGGTAGTGTTCCGGAATCGGTTCCGGGTGTCCCGACGTAAGTGGCCAATTATTAAAGGGAACCAAACCCATGCATGCGACACATCAAAGCACGGCTGTTCCAAAAACATGCTGACCAGTTATTAAGGAAGTAGGCTCAGACCACGTTGGGGACTGTCGGTTGTATTCTGGAACTAGTATCGGGTTTCTCGCCGGAAATGGCCATATATGAAAGTAAACCAAACCCATGCATACGACACATTAGAGTGCGGCTTTATTTGATAACCTAATGAAAGGTTGGCAAGAAACTAGTCTCCGATAATATCTGAACTAGTAGTGTTCCGAAACCGGTTCTGGATGTCCCACCGGAAGTGGCCAAATGTAATAGTGAAATAAACCAAACCAAACGTGATGAACGGTTAGTAAGAAAATAGTCTCAGACCATATCTGAACCGGTCTTGTTCCGGAACAGTTTCAGAGTGTCCCACTGGAAATGGCCTTATATAGGAGAGAACCAATCCCATGTATGTGACACAACAAATAACGGCTTTTCCGATAACCTGATGACTGGTTATCAAGGAAGTAGGCTAATAGCACATTAGGGACTGCTGGTAGTGCCGGTAGTTCCGGGTGTCCCTCCAAAAGCGACCATATTTAAAATTGAACCAAATGCATGCATGTGACACAGCAAAGTGAGGCTTTTTTGATAACCTTATGAACGTTAGTAAGCAAATAGGATCAAACTATACAGGGTGTTAGGTTCGTGAATGCAAACTTTTTAAGGGGTGATACAAAATCAAAAAAACTTTCCGCATATGATCAAATCTCAAACGTTACGTAGTAATTGAACTTTAAATGTTTTTGAATTTGCTTGTCTCAAACTGGCTATAACTTGAAAATGGTCAAACTGATCGCAGCTTTTTAACCCTCATTCAAAAGATTAATAAACTTCCTTCCAAAAAAAGACTCAGATCAATCAGTGTACTACGGAACCGATTCCGTCTGTCCCACCGGAAGTATAAAATGTAAAAGAGAATCAATACATGTGACATGTCAAATGATTTAATCGGTAACGGTGATGAACGGCTAGCAAGAAAATAGTCTCATACCAAATTTGGGACAACAGGTCCTGTCCGGAACCGATTTTGGGTGTCTCGTCAAAAGTGGTAAAATATAAAAGTGAACCGAACCTGTGACGCACCAAATAACGGCTTTTTCAATAATCTTATAAACAGTTTGTCAACAAAAATCATCATCAATTCCCGACTTCTGAGGCAGCCTGATAACCAGTTGACAAGAAAATAGCCACAGACAATATTTGGGACAACCAGTAGTGTCATGGAATCGGTTCCAGGTGTCCGCCGGGAATGGTCAAACGTAAAATTGAACCAAACCCATGCATGTGGCACATCAAATAGTGGAATTATGAAAGTGAACAAAACCAACTTTAGCGATAAATCAAATCGTAGTTTTTTTTGATTGCCTGGTAAACGTTGGGTAAGATCAAAAGTGAAGAAATAGTCAAAGTCTTTATATATGCAAGAGAATTAAATCATGACCAAAGCAATCTCATCAAATACCACCATTTCAAATTCCTTTGGTGTTAATATAAAGTAAAATGGATCAACGTATTATGGGAAAACTATAATTTTATCGCATCAATACTGATTAGAGTTTTTCCAATCTCCTTTTTACTGTGCACAAGGTCAAATTTAACATGAATCGTATTAAGCTTATAAGTGTTCTCAGGATCGGCTAATGTCGACGTAAAGATCATCAGTACATATTTGATGAGAAAGGCACTATCATAACTAGCTGCATTAATCTGTTTTTTTTTTTTAATTAAAACCTATTGAACTCGAAATTGGTCTCAAATCTTCCCTAAACAAGTTGAATTATAGGATCATGTTTCAAGCAATTTGGCCAACAAAACCCAAACAAGAGAACAAACCTGCCGATAATACCCTTCGTCACCCTATGAACAGTGTTCATAGATGCCTATTTTTTGCTGCCACTATAAAACATTAATTCAAATTAATTACTCATCAAGTAAGTTTCTCATTCACTAATACAGACTTTTGACACAGACAAACAGACATATAACTCAAATCGCAATCATCGCACGATTAAACGGTCATTTTGAAAATAACGTGTGGTTAGAACTGTGCTCGCATGTGTCACGGTGGCGCTGCTGTGCCCACTTCACCTCTCAATTTTGAAAAGAAATGAACGCGACGCCGATCAACGTTTACATGAAATGACTCTCAACCTTCATTCATGTCTTATGTATGGATGACGTTACGGGAGAGTCGTCACCTGCTAAATTGTTACATCGCGCCGAGGCAAACAACACCTGCAACTGAATGCTTCGGATTGAGCATTATAGAGGGTGCTAGTGAGATGCCAAACGATGTTTTCTTCTAAGTAGTATGTCTGTTTGTTTGTGCCTTTGACTCATCAATTCCGTCTTATACAACATACAAGATGAAATTGATGAGTCAGTAGTAAGTGATTCCTTACATTATTTCCTAAAAAAAACTTTTCATGCACCTAAAGAGTCCCGTTTCATTATTTAGGGACTATTTTATCATCATCATCATCATCACAGTCATACCCGAAGAACAAATTACTCACCATCAAACCCCGTTCGCCCGTCAATCACTCAAATCGAACGTTCTCCAGCACTGATGTTGACTGGAAAGACCCTCTTGGGTCTAGCACTTCGGGGACCTTTCATCACATTCATAACCTTTCGCTCGGTGATTGCCCATTCGATGGAACCGAGCAACGCGGTAATGTGACTATTGGCAACAGTAGCTGGAGGGTTGAACCTGGGCGAACAAATTAAAACGATAATTGTTGGTACCGGCCTACCAACTGAGAACACGCTTTCAACAATCCATTCTTGGGTGGAGTTGAAAGGAGAAGTTTTTCGCGTCAACATGATGGAGATTTTCTAGAAGTCACTGCTGATTGTACGGGGGCTGACCCAATTGCAATAGCAAACTAATTACTAATGCCATGTGCCGCCTGTTGTCGTTACGGATTTAGCGATCCAGGAATGTCGTTCAAAGATTGAAGGACCGGACCGGTATTGTCGTGACTGTATTACCGGGTCATCCACTCATTTGAAGGTACGATTTCCTGCTTGAAAATACCCAGCCCACTGAACATCAACTTCTGGATGGTTCGGTTGAAGGTTTGTTCGTGCGATCTCGTGCACGTGCCAGATTGATATTATTCCCAGTACACGACGAACGGCTATTTTTGAAACGGGAACTGTGTCAAAGTCACACGTGTCGCACCTATCTCAGTGTCGAAGCTCCGTGGCTCACCCATCGTGGAGCTGGAATACAGTTTTCCGCTGTCATTTGCGCTATTTCCAGCTTGGGTGCTAATTAAATGCTTGAATATAAACTACACAAGCGTTTACGGACCATTGCTCATATGCCAGATTGTTCAGGGAACAGTAGCTCTAGTTTAACTGGGCGAAACGAACACCTGTTGCGATCAATTACTGTTTCCCAGGCGTGATGTTTTACGAGTCCATATATTACACTGGAATGAATTTTAATGAAAGTTTAAATGCAAATCGAAGGGGCGTTGATTGATCCGCACTGATCACAGTGATTGATTAACTGCCTTCGGTATAAGTCGTTAGAGAGATAGTTGATGATTGTTCCAATTCGCTGACACTCGATTAGATCATTAACGCATGAGACAGGGATCCGGTTGGGGTGGTAGAAGTATGTGTCACTGGAGTAGCGTGTATTTGGTTCATGGTTAAAGAAAGTTATTCGCTGCATGTTTGTTTTTAAACAATCGTTTAACTTATTACCTGCAACTTGGATTTGTTCCGCAAATTATTTGTGAAATTACTACTGCCCAACTACCCAACAAGTGATTTTTCATAAATAGCGTTTGCTCTCGTTGAACAGCTCAAGTCCAAATTTGTTGTTGACCCGTTATCATGAAGCAAGTAACGCTTATCCTACTCGTTGTTGCCCTAGTTGGCATACATATCTTGGCTGTGGAGAGTTCAGAAGTAAGAAAAACAAATGCATCAACATAAACCATCTCAACCACTGCGATATGTTCTTCTAATTGCAGCAAAACGTTCGCAATAACCGTTCACCAGGAGACCAAACCCCTGATGCTTCTTCGATGGATAATCTGCTCAATTCTATGTTCAGAGTCCGACGTCAGAGCTTCGGTGGAACTATGAACTACGATTTGAACTTGGAAAAGTTTATAAACCTAATGAAGGGTTTGATGGATAATGGTGGTGGAAAGCAAAATTGAAGTTCGAGATGAATTAAATAAATATTATACGCTTAGTACCAATTATGCTGCATTTATTTGTTCGGTAATAATGCTCCGTTAGAGTATGCATCATATTCTCTCTAATACTCTGTGTTCGGCATAACGGAAGCATTACGGAACGTTTCTTCGAATTGTATTGATTTCTATCTAGATTTCGGAACATTGCTAAAATAAGTACTGGTTTGGGTACGAGTTTTGCTGCTGAATATTTGAGATGGAGCTAAAGAGGTTTCCAGAAGCTTCAGGGAAGCCAAAAGGAAGTGAATACTGGGGGTTTCAGAGGCGTTTAAAGGGAGCTTCTGGTGAGGGCTTTCGGTGGTTTTGGAGTTTTGAGCACATTTTAGGAGAGTTCCATAGAAGTTTCGGAGAATTCCGAGCGATTTCAGGGGCATCCAGGAGATTTCATGGCAGTAAAGCGGTTCAGAACGTTTGGTATAAGATACTTGGTTGAATCCACTTCAAAAGCGTTTCAAAGGGATAAAGGGGTGTTTAGGAGGGATTCAGGAACCCATCTGAAAAAAAAACCTGAATCTCGCTGAGGCGCCGTAAAATGGCATTAAAATTCCTCGTGATCTCTCTGAAACCGTATGAATACCCTAAAACGATTTTAAATGCCCCAAAAATGACTCAAAAGTTCCCTGAAACGCCTCTAATAATGGCACGAATCCAGCTGAATCTGTCGTAAATCCTCGATCAGTCGCGTCTTCAACCATATTTAGCGACACAACGGTCACGCTGTATACCGTAAGCGTGCATTTTTCATGATCAGTTTACTCAATACACGACGGTATTGATCCCGGGTTAATCAAACCGTATCTAAACCCTCTTGAAATGCTTTTAAACCTTCCTAGGACCCCCTGGAGCCCCCTGGAACACACTTGGAAACAATCAGAACCCCTCCAAAATACTCTGTAATGCCTCGAAAGGCCCTATAGCGGAGCAATAGTCAGTATGTTAGAGCGTTACGACCCATACAAAATTTAAGTAATTTGGATGCAAAAGCGATACGAGCGGGAAGAGTAATAAATAGAAGCTGCCCTACTGGAATCATTGAAATGAAACGCAGCTGAAACTCCCGACGATTCTTCTAAAACACCCTTGGAACTCCCTGAAGTATGTTAAAACGCATCTGAATAGCCCCTTAAATCCTCTCTAAGAAATCTACGATACAATGTCTTAAACCAACTTTTCTAAATTTTTAATTAAAAATAAACAATAATAATAAAACCAACTACAAAAAAATGAAAGGTTGATGCTTAAAATCCGTAAAGACAAAAGGTCAAGAATGGCGAATTTATTTAAAGCTGATAATGTTTACTTTTATGTTCTTTCCACTTTTCGTCCCAAAAGACATGGTGGTCTAGTGGCTATCGCTTCTGATTCATATGCAGAAGGTCCCAGGTTCAATCCCTGGCCCGTCCCTTTTCTTCCTATTTTGTATCTTTCTAGAGTGTATCAAACAATTGACCGTAAAGCAATTTTTTGGTCAAAATAATTGTTAATTCAAATGTTCATAACTTTTTCATTCGTCAATCAAAAACGCTTAAATTTTGACCAATCATGGTAACATTTTGAGCGAGATCGAATAAGTATTCTGAAAGTTATAGAACTTTTAGAAAAACTTATAAGATTTTTAAACACATTTTTAAAACATATCTCAATATGTACTCGTTCCATTTTTTTGTGATATAGATTATACCTGAGGCTTTCATATGCAGCCTCATCTGAGGTATTATATTCACTACAAAAAATATGAAAAATCTGTATATGTTTAGTGTCATTTGGAAATTTATCATATTTAGATCAATTAAAGTGCCAAGTGTTTTCAACGTTTTTAAACTCTCCTAATGTAATATTTTCATACAGGACCTACTAAACTACGTATGAAGAGTAGGTCCTATGTATTTTTCCTTCAGTTATTGCACTTTTATTAGTGGAAAACGTTTGGCAGATTGTATGTGCAAAATATGGTAAATTTTTAAACATCGTCAACTACATAACCACATTTTTCATATTTTTTGCAGTGAATACAAAACCTCAAAAGTACCTGCATATGAAAGTCTTAGGTTTCAGCTATAACACACAAAAAAATTGAAAAGGTTTCATCGAGTACATATTGAGATATAATGTTTTAAAAATGTGTTCAAAAATCTTTATTAGTTTTTCTAAAGTTCTATAACTTTCAGAAAACTTCTTCGATCTCGCTCAAAATTTTACCAATAAAGCTTTAATATATGATTCATGATTAGTCAAAATTTCAGCGTTTTTGATTGACGTATAAAAAAGTTTAAAACATTTGAATGAACAATTTGACCAAAAAATTGCTGTACGGACAATTGTTTGATACACTGTATACACTTTCTCCCTCCTCTCTACATATACAACTCATGTATATTCAAATATTCATAGCCATCGGTAGAACAGAAACGGGTTGAAAAAGCTTAAAAGTTTCCTTCCAAAAAACATTCACAGCACAGTGTATCAATCCTATTAGATAACGTCTACAATTTATGCAATCAAGTGAACTGTGCCGCACATCTTCAGAGTAATAAAAACACACAATTCTATCACCTTACCCTGGTATCACAGAACAGATGTGTATCTTCGAACAAATTTGAAGTTTCGCGGTGGAAGTCGTTAAATTGTCACTTGGAGAACTAGATTGGAATGAATTTCCATGGGAAAATAAAAAAATCATCAAAGCGTGCTATGCCGCCTCCCTATGCTCGCTGTAGTATAAAGCTTGACTTCCACCACCAGGTTCGCTAGTGTTCAGCTATCAAACGAGCAGTGCTTTTCGTGCCGAAGATTCATCCCCGTGCTGGTATCCACGCACCAATGCGTGAACCTTCCAGTGGGGTGACACAACTGTCAAACTCGGTACATCGCCGCTCTACCCATCATCGCTTTTGGTACGGCGCGTTTTGGTACCCACTTGCTAGTCGGTTTACCCTAATTTGCTCCTTAATTTTCGGGTGTGTGGCTCGTGTGTTTCTAGTGCCTGTTTCGGAAATTACACATTTCAAACGAAAGCGTTGTTTTCGATGATTGTTTCTCTTTCTTTATCACTTTGTACGATATTATATGTAGCAGCGAAGCAGTGTCGATGTTTCCAGCGCATTTTTTCCATGTATTAAGCAATCAAAACAAAAACATTGAACGCCATGTTGAATCGAATGCTGGGTTTATGATTCTGGCCCTCCGTCATCCCCCTGGAACCTTCTGCCAACCAAGTCCCACCAGCACTCCGACATCCGCATAATTTATGCTAACACAGAGGGATATTCGGTCAGACGTGGATACAAACGATTGCAATCATCACTTCCTTACCCTTCCCCACATTGAACTGCAATCTGACGTAGCAGGCACCTTTGTCGCCTAAAAATAGAAGATCACCAACGCTCACACACTGAAGATGCCTGCTAGTCTCCGGCAGATATCTCATTGGTTCCTTGTGTGAGTGTAGCTGGTCTGGCGATACTGGAGTAGCACCTACGGGCGGTCAATCAAGCTGAAGCTGAAGCTGAAGCTTTCCACTTTTTGTCTTTTGACCTTTTGTTTTTCGACCTTTTTTCATAGATTATAGGAGGATTAAGAGGATATTCAGATGCATTTGAAATCTCAGAAGTCCTGGACGCCCTTGAAAAAAAATCTGAAACGACCTGAAACGCCCCTGAAAACACTCTGAGCCCCGGTAAGACCAAATGAAATGCTCTGAAACACTTCTCCAAATACCTTTCTGTAGCCCCTTGAAACCTTATAAACTTCATGGGATACTCGTACCTAAAACCCGCTGAGACCTCCTGAAACACCTTGAGATATCCTGAAATGCTCCTGAATACCTCCCTAAGCCTCCTAAGACCCATCTAAACGCCCTTGAAACGATTAGATTCAATAGGGACCTGGCTTTTTCTGCACTGGGTTTTATGAGCCTTTTCGCTTGCTTGGATGTATCCGTGGCATTCCAATTAGATTCTACCGTGGACATTTTCCATGTTTTTCGTTTCATCCGTAGAGCACACTCAGGAACTTCACAGAAAGGTTCAAGGCCTACAAAGCTTGATGCCGCACCCTGTCTAGCAAGAATGTCGGCATTTTCATTTTCCAGAATACCACAATGACTGAGCACCCATTATAAAGTTACCTCGATTCTACTGGCCAATTGCTTCAGAGAAATATGGTACACCGGGGCAAGTTGAAACGGGTGGGGCAAGATGAAACGCGAAGTTTTGAAATAGTTTTCAATACTTTTTAGAAATTTTTCCCCCGCTAAAAGATTGTCTGAATCAAAAACTATGTGTTATGATATTCAAGCTGTTCACCATCATTAGATGACATCATGTTAGCCTGCTGTTTTATCTTGCCCCACCCGTTTCTACTTGCCCCGGTGTACCTTAATGCATTCCCACACTAGCTTTGATTGACAAGTCAAAGCTCTTAGCTCATTTAGAGCCGCTTGACTGTGCAAAAAAAAAACAGATCTTGACAAACCTATGATTTATTTTCAGACATATGAATGGTTTGAACTTCCGCTTGTAATACAGTGCGACTGCATCCCATTGATATAGCCCTACTGATACCAGGGCCGAAAACACCAGCTCCTGTTTTCCCCTCATCTTGGACCCATTAGTATAAAATACAATAGTGCCTGGACGTAAACTTGGCCCACCAGCATCCCAAACATAGCGACATGGTTTCATCACTTTGAAAGGAACATCATAGGTGTTCTTCGTTATCATCCAATCTTCTACTGTTTTTATGCCCATGTTTAATTTGAAGTCTTTGACGATCCTCAAATGTGCAACAAGATCCCTGTCTAGGACTTTATTGTTACGTATAAACTGCAGGACATTTTATGCCACTTGTAGCTTAACAAATTGGGGTCTCCAGTTAGCCTAGTGGTTAAAGTTTTGGATCGCCAATCCGGAGACGGCGGGTTCGATTTCCGTTCCGGTCGGGAAAATTTTCTCGACTCCCTGGGCATAGTGTATCATTGTGATTGCCTCAAAATATAGAAATTGATGCAATGGCAGGCAAAGAAAGCCCTTCAATAAATAACTGTGGAAATGCTCAAAGAATACTAAGTTGAAGCGAGGCAGGCCAAGTCCCAGTGAGGACGTAGAGTCATAAAGAAGAAGAAGAAGCCTAACAAAAATTGATGCAATAGTCTACAAACGAAACGACAACAGTGTTGATATTGATATTAACATTCACGGGGTTGGGCGCAACCTCCTGTCAAATTTTCATTCATGAAATGAGCGATCAGCTGATCCGAAACGTCTCGTAAAATGGCTCATGGCAGTATAATTAGAATCGAATCAAAAACAACTGTTGGAGTGCTTTTCATTGTTCCTGTCATAGATATACAAGCAAGTCTCTGTAGCTTACTTACCCAGGTAACCAGAAAGCATTTAAATAGGCCGTATTTCTGTTGTAAATCTGCATTCGACCTGCTCACTGCCGTATCATAGCATTTTGACTGCTAAATTGCCCTATATTAGCAATTGAAATGCTACTTAAAATCTGCCAGCAGTTATGTAGCATTTCAGATGCACGGTATGTTTTGGTCAACAAGAAAAACTGCTTCTTTATTGCCATAAAACTGCTAAGTGAGATGAGTAATGCTAAACCGACAACACATTTTCACTTTCTTATTTAAGTGCCCCGGCTGTAGATGCCATTATCATTCGCATGTCCATTCATTTATAAAGTAGCATCTAAAAAACAGTGGATAAACATGCTTTGGTAAATCAATTTTATAGTTTCCTATGCTCGATTTAATTATCCGCACATGCCGAGCCCATAGCATATCTAAGGAACACCTGCCGGTGTATTATTCAAGCTTCAAATAGAGCAAAAAACCAGCCCACATTATCTAATTATCTATAGCTTACATCGTAGCGCTGTTCAGCACCATCGTCAACCCGAGGATTGAAGGATCAAATCCCAATTTCGCCGAAATCAGCAAAAAAACAACAACAGCATTTCAAAATGCGCCCCAATATAAAAATAGAAGAGAAAGGAAAGTCGTAAAATGGGCAGGGAAAAATATTTTTTTGTTTTTGACAATCTGGGGGATAGGAAATTTAAGCATTTAATCAGGCGTATATTGGGCCAAAACCTGCATTTAATTGGCAGTTATGGCGCATATACGGCAAGTTAGCATTTAATGAACTGCCGTAAAGGCGCATATAGTGCCGAATTAATGCCATTTTAACTGCTTATTGGTTACCTGGGTAGCTTCTTTTGAGAAGTTACCTCATGTGTTTTGGACCACCAAACAAGTGAAGCATAAGTAATCTAATAGGCCAGACTATTTCAGCATAGATCCAGTGAATCATGTTTGGTTTTAGATCCAATGTTTTTCCTATGTCTGTGCTGCAGACCCAAATAGCATTCGTACTCTTGGTTAAAACACTGTTTTTCCCTCTAATACCCAATCCCGCCTTTAGACGGGGTATAGTTTTAGCATTTTTGTAATTTTTGTTTCGTGGAAAATCATTTTTTTTATATTTTTGGCTGGTATTTAGAACTGTTCTGTACATCTCAAAATAGTTTTTGGTGTATATAAAGCGTATTTACATTTTTTAAAAATCATTGAAAAATTTAAAACATCAATTTTTCAATTCACCTTTTAGAAGTCATTGTTTATTTTGTATTGAATCGCTACAATTAACAAATTTAAAATTTTTCCCAAATCATTCTATCCTTGTTTAATGGTTTAAGGGAATCGAATACACACTAAAATTATTTTCCTTAAAATTACACGGAAAATAAAATTTTCTATGAAAAAAATTTAAAATAATAATTTTCAACATAATCATAAAATCTCAAAATGTTTCCATCTCAAAAAATCCGTTCCCCAAATTGGCTTACAGGAAAAATATAAAAGTTTGGAGATGTTCAAAAAAAAAATTAGAAAAATCAAAAACTGAAACTCACGAAATCGAGAAGCATCTTCCAAAACATGTTTAAATCGATTTTAGATGACGAAAAATGATATTTTGATCAAAATCAAAAATTTGGGTATTAGAGGGTTAAATGTGAATTTTAATTCAGCTCTAGATTCAGCCTTTTGTCCAAAGTTATCGCAAAATGTTAAACTTCTTCTGGGAACTGAATTTGAACTCCAACTAAAGAAGGTTCAATAAGATTTATCTTTAAGGCTCAAATAACCATCATTCAGTCATCAGCAATCATCAATTATTCAAATGCAGTTTTCTTCCTCTTAGTCACAAAACCATCATTGAAAATTATTTCACTGTTATCCAAATGGTGGCCAGAGTGCAGTGAGAATTTTTTGTTAACATTGGTTGAGATTTCAGCGAGAAAACTGCTCTTGAGTTTTTGCTAAACGATGATGGTTTGTTTCCTCCTAACATTCTAGTAAAAGGCACAATTACAATTTTTGAAGAGTTTAATCCCTCCTCTCAGGAACCTAATGGAAGTAACAAGGGATATGCTCTTGAGTTTTTGCTAAACGATGATGGTTTGTTTCCTCCTAACATTCTAGTAAAAGGCACAATTACAATTTTTGAAGAGTTTAATCCCTCCTCTCAGGAACCTAATGGAAGTAACAAGGGATATCAGGTGTGTTTTAGGAGAATTCAGAGCCATTTCAAAGAGTTTTAGGAGCGTTCCAAGGGGTTTCGGGCGGCGTCATATATTATTGTTTCAAGGGAGTTTCAATGGGATTACGGAGGTTTCAGGCGCGTTGCAAGGCGTTTCAGGGGCGTATGAAGGGATTTGAAGGTTTTTGTGAAAAAGTCCCTGAAAATCCTGTAAAATTTCCTGAAATGATCAAGAATCCCCCTTAAAACCCCACGGACTCCAAGTAAAGCACCTGAGAACTTCTGAAACCCCCAAAAACACCTACTTAATGCTTCTGAAACTCGCCGAAAATTTCTAGAAACTTGGTGAAACGCCTCTGATATCCTCTATTCCTCTGATGCGCCCCTAAACTTCCTGAAACGTCGCTTAGACCTCCAGGTATTTATTTATTCATTTATTTATTATTTGATAATTTTAACTGACCTTTTAGGTCTTATTAAAATGTAATCTAAATAATAGCTAACAATGACAACGTATAAGACCAGTTAAACAATAATATTCAATTTGGCAAATAAGATACACAAACATGAGTAACACATTTAGGCATACATTCGATTGACATCATCAGTACAAAACAAATAAACTACGCAGAAACTATTGATTACTTTAACAATGATTCGATTTCCAAACATCGTAACGATTTACAAACTCTCTAAACTTCAAATTCTTAGGCCAAGTGCCAGGTTGCATCGCTAACGATTTCCATTTTCTTTCTAAAACAACTTTGAAAGAGATATAATCTGCTTCGCGTTCTCTATGCATCGACACAAGTCTCCTTACCCTAACTTTACTATTATTGTGTATTCAGTTCAAAGTTGGATTATCCCGACTGTTTGTGAAACTGTTCAGAACAGTCGGCGAATATCGAGGGGATTCTCGATGTATTCTACAGAAACCAATTAATCAGCAAATCAGGCCAAACATGTCTAAAGGTCCAATCTGCAGAAGAGAGGCTCTCTTTGGTTCCCCTCTCTCCTTGTCCTCCCCTGGTCTCCTTGCATTGAACGATGGTCAAAACAATCGTCTTTTGATTTGTGCTGCAAAAATAGTTGAAAAGTGTACCATTACATTGCAATAATTGAAAGAAAAAGTGAACAAAGAGAGCCTCTCAAATGCAGATAGTACCTATTGAAATGTTTGGCCTGAAATTTGTTCAAGCACATCATTATTTCAAACATATTGGTCTTCAGAATAACAAACATTAGCAATTATCCTGGAAATAATATAACCTGCATTTATTAAACCTCACTTTAGAACATTTAAAACATTTATTGCGGAAAAAAATATTTTCATAAATTTGTTGAGTGATAAACATTGCAACTGAACACCCCCCCCGACTTCCGCGCCAAAAAGCTGGCGGCTTGGCTGCCGGCAACAGCTGATCAGGGCGACGGTTAGCTGTCCTTGTTCCACCAATTAAATGTTTTTGAAAACGTGTTTGCGCGCGAAATCTTTCTCGCTCATTTTTGCTTTCAAATCCGTCACCGACTGTTTCACCGACCGTTTGAAACGGCGACTGTTTCGAACGGTCGTGAACAGTTTGGAACTGGACGGTCAATAATATGTAGGTACAAAACTAATTACACTCACTTGAATAGTGCTCAAATTCATTTATCAATATGCTTCCTCCTCCAAATGCATTGAAGTGATTTTTCAATTTTATATATTATTGAGAGTTGTTACCAATAGGCTCGGTGTACCAGTTATGACTATAGTACCTCAAATTCGCCATAGTTCATTTTCAACCTTTAAAGATACAAATCAACAAGAAAAAAATCGTGAACAACAGATCACGATCACAAAAGATGATTGCAATCATTCAAACTTCACAATTTGCTCAAATTATGGTAGAAATAAATCATTTTCCTTAACTTTTCGGCCTCCTTGCACCCTATTTCGCCATAGTGTACCAGTTATGGCAACTCCCATAAGGAATGCATGTAAATAGTGCGAAGTGGAACCCAAATTAACAAATGTGTCCATAACTGGTACAGGGTTCCTATCATTGGCACACGCCGTAATAAATACTAAAAGTAGTTTTGGCTCCGTTTCTATTTTTCCTGTAAAGTATTGAAACAAATCAATCATTTGACTTATTGTTTACATTCGTCGGTCTTCTTCTTATTTTTGTAGAAATAGTTTTTCTTAGGTAGTGCGATACCTGGTACTGGCCCCCCATTCTAGAGGCTAATGGACAGCACCTTCGTATCAGTAAACGTGATGTCCCATTTTTCACTGAGCTGCTTTGCCAATTCGGACAATTGCTTTGTAAAAAAAATCCATGAGCCCACCCAAATCCCCGAGCTGAAAGAACACCTGCCCAAAAATCGATTATCATTTGCCCTGGGTGTGGGCCATCTACCGTTTGCGCTGTCACTAATTGATCATTACCATATAATACAGCAGCCAGAGCAAAGTAAAAGCCACGAGATCGGACCGCACACCGATCGATAGAACAAGTCCGGGAACAAACTCGCTATCGTATACCGTTCCGATAGTATGTACACACAAATAAAAACTAGATCGCGCAAAACGATTAATCTCCGTGTCGCGGCCTGTGCCCAAACCGCGTGGAAACAATTAAAACCGCTAAACCCGAAAGGAAAACGGTTGACCAAATGCAAAAATAAATAAATGATCTCATTCCTCTGCGGACCCTTCCATTTGCCCGCGGTAAATTTGGGCTCCCACAGAAGACAAAAAATCGCCTCTCACCGTTGTTGTTGCGTTGGTCAGATCCGTAACTCCCGGATATGGGATGTGGGGGGCTCGAGAACCAATGAACTGTAAAGAGCGGTCGTCGCTGGCGCAATCTCAATCCGAATCTAACAAGTCGTGACTTTGTGCGTCGTCGGTCATCAGTCAGCGCTGCCGGGCGATCGTCATGCCATGCTGGTGTACACTCCACGTCGTCCATCCGTCAATTTTGTTCAGATCAGACAGTGATACTTTTAGCGAGATTCCTGAAGAGTTGGCGGAATTTATGTTTCATCGGGGAAGGAGTGTGGCAGACGATGAAGAATTGAGATGAAAGGATGATTAGGCGGAAAAATGGGCCACAACATTATTGATGAGTTGGTGGTGAAGGGGGTTGTACTGATTACGTAATAAGGTACAAGATGCTTATAGCGGCATAGAATTCAACAACATGTATGAACTTAAAATCCGCGAAATTCTGGTAGTAGCCAGTAATGAGCGTTTCCAATTGTGATTAATTGGAAACGATTTTAGCAATGGGTGGTCTCGCACGTGTTGTGCTGGTGTGTTGATTGTTTTGGCGTGTGTTGGCGATTTAAAGTGATTTACACTAATTGGATATTTTTGTTTCTCCTTATTTCAGATTGCTAAGTAATTCGTCATCATAGGTGAGTACAAAATATCCTACTTTTGTTTGAGAGGTCCGAATTGAACATGAAAAGTGTAAGCAAATATCATAGAACAATAAAATAATAATATAAAATTCGCTGTTGAAGTAAAAGATTGTGAAGATTTTTCTTTTTGATTTATAAGGAAAAATCATTTCTTTTTTATTTTATACTGTTTCAGAAATTATAAATACACTTTGTTTATTTAATAAGATGCATTGTTCTAATGATTTTTACCAACTTCTTTGAGAATATAGAATATTGCACTCCATATTTTTGTATTTCCTTTTAATTGTCTTGATATTTTGAAGAACAGTCGAGTTCTCTAATTAACTTCATTCTCCAAATTTGCATTTGCACAAAGGGGCTTTTCAATAAATCAAAATTATTTATCGCCTAAAAACAAAAATTGTCTTACTTTTTATCACATCCGCTTTCTCAACAAGTTGTCTAAGGAATGTTTTCATCAAAATCTGGAAAAAATCGATATAGGCAGTGTCTGGGTATCGTTCATTATGTCTACCTAAGGTAATATAAATACTGGTCTTCATTGGGTCACTGATTGAAGACTGCACAAGCCTTGGACTGTCAACTTCACAAATACATTATTCAAGAAATTTTAAAATTTTAAGGTGAAATTAGAGCCTCCCAGAAAATGTCTTAACAAATCCGATGAGTTTAGCGAATCTGCCTGATTGCTTGGGTATTTTTTCATCAAATAGGTAGGGGAGACTGGGGAGACTTGATCCCTTTTTCTTAATTTACCTAAAACTTTAAGAAAAAACATGAAACTAGATCCGATTTCCGTACAAAATGGCAGGTAAACATCTATTGCAAGTTAATACACAACAGAAAGCCTTTAAATTATTGTTAAAGTTTTCAAAACTGTGTTTTTATGGAGGCATGTCTTATGATGTATTTTTCAAAAATGGGTGACACTTGATCCCCCTTTGAGCACATGGTTTATTTAAAGGGAAAATAATTCCAGAGTCTTCCTATTTATTTTTTTTTTTTGAGTTTTCATGTATTTTCGATGAATATGGAGTGTATAAAATTGTAAGATTTCCTTAAATTTTTAAGGATTTGCCGTATTTTCAAAATGGGGAACCTTGATCCCCCTTTTCTTGATTTGTACTAAAGTTATAATTATCTGACACATTTTATCGTTGAATAGACGAGAATTCCAAGTAAATAGAGGCTTCCGAATAGAATTTTATTTTTCACATGTATAATGTGTGTGTAATCCTCGAGGGATCAAGTCTCCCCATGTCACTGTTGTGTATACTAAGCTGAATTAATTAAAATATGTTAACAACAGCCTTATTTGAAAAAATAAGTTTGAAAGTATTTTATTTCATCTATGTGCTGTGAAATTTTGACACGATTTGGTTCAATTTTCACAAAGTTATTGAGATTTTTCGGAATCGCCTAAAAGATTTCTGAAGGACTGAAAACAAACCATCAGCCGTTAAAAAATTATGCAATGCACAATCGAAATCACTTGTAGCCAAAACATAGTCGTTTGTCCAGGAGTAGTTTTGGAAAAAATATGCTAGAAGAAAAATGTTTTTGTTTCCGAGCAAATATGGGGGGAACAAGTCTCCCCAGGGATCAAGTCTCCTCAGTCTCCCCTACATTTATAATTTAGCACAGGTTCCAGTGGAGTTTCATCGTGGACATGCATGTTTTGCAAGCAAAACATGCCGTGCGACGTATCAATCTTCATGATTTCGAGAGACTGAAGTATGTATCAACTGATGTGGCCGCTCAGAAACACCTGGAACTAGTTCCGCGGGGGCCTCTCAAATACAATAACACACGAAATAATCTCTTTTAGCCATTTCGCAGAATAGAAACCCTACCCACCCCCTGACCCAAGTAAAATCTGGAATATCTACGGAATGGTTCCGGATATGACATGGCCACTGCAATATAACAATCTTGCATTGATTTATGATCAAATGAGGGTGACTTCAAAAAAATCGGATGAAAATTGACGAAATGCCAGCATTTTGAAAATGAGTTGTCGGGAGTCGGGTACGCGAAGGTTAGTATGAGTAATACAATTGCTTTCAAAAGTTTATTTGTAAGTTCTTGTGTATATCCCTTTCGGGACGAACCAGCACAATCGTGCTGTTTTTCGGCATTGGTTTTACACATTTTTTTAAATTGTTTTTTCCTCAAAATATGTGATGTAAATATTTTTTATGATCGAGTTATATACTCTAACTTGTATTTCTGAGCCTCAGCTTTGGTTGGAATTGTTTATGAAAAACGCCACAATAAATCAAACAAAAAGTAAACAATCACCCTAGAAGTTGAAAAAGTTTTATCGGTCGCATTTTTATAAATATTTGTTTAATCCAGGTATGCAGAGATAAAAATCGATACCGTCGTGCGGGGCTTCTTTATACACTTTTTCATGGTTTTTCAACTTTATGACATTATAACTCCCAGACTAGTGAATGAATTTCCGCAATTTTTATACACAATAATTGTGAGTATGTATGTAGGATGTATGCAAAATTTGAGCTAAATCCATCAATAAACAAAAAAGTTGTTCATACACCAATCGGACACATCTCATATAGAACCGGATGGGGGCTACTTTGGACATTTTTATCTATAACAAAACTGCATTTCAAATTCCAGGGTTATTCGGAAAACTACATTGTACCAATACTTTAGTATACTGTATCATACATAATTTCAATAAAAATATGCGTTTTAAGATGGTTCTGTGCTACCTTTGGTATTATGAGCAGCGTGATATTGCTATATAGATAGCCTGAAAAAAGGGACCATCAATCCTTTATTTGGGCGAAACGGTCATTTATAACGTATAACGATACAAATATTCGATTGTATATGCTACGTTGATACATTTTGAATGAATTGATCAACCCTTTGAAATTTATGAACTGTAGAAACAATGCCTACAGACCAAATGTTCTTATACGTTATGTATATTATATTGGTTTATTCGATGTTTTTTCGCGTCCTGACAAGCAATAAACGGTCTGTTTGAAAAATAATTTCAACCAAATGAAGGGAAAACTATTGCTTTATAATAGTTCCTAAGACATCAAACAGATTTGAACCATATTTTGAATTCAAAAAATCCATATTCGAAAGTGTCCAAAGTAGCCCCGCATTTCAAAAGTAGCCCCGCACGACGGTAGTAAAAGAGTAGTTCTGCAAAACGGCGAAAAAAAGTGGTGCTTTGTTGAAAAGCACAAGATTTCTGGGTGGTCAAAGTGTGACCAGCACAATTGTGCTGTTCCGTCCCCAAGGCGGTCGAAGTTCCATCAGAAATTTCCTATTCTTAGGCGTTTTATGGTATAGAAGATTGATTTTAATTATCAAATCACTACAAAGTGATAGTTTGTAAAAACTTAGACGTATAATTTCATTTCAAGGAACACGATATCAGCTTGTACGAGTTTTTTAAAGAACTTTGAATACTTGGGTGAATAATATTACTCCATATTATCGGAATCATGAATTAGATTGGAACAGGGATTTACTGTTCTTATTATCTTCTTCTTATTCACTCCTATGATTTGAATACCCTGTCAAGCTGATCTTGTGTTCCTAGATTTGAAATTATACGTCTAAATTTCTACAAACTAACACTTTGCAGTGATTGAAAAATTACAATAAATCTTCTGTACCATAAAACGCCCAAAAGTATGCAATTTTTAGCAATTAAGGTACCCCGGGGCAAGTGGGACCTAAAAAAATGCTAGTTTGGTTTTGTCAAGCTAAAATATTCTAATCATAGATAATTTTATAATTCCAATGGTTCTAAGAGACATTGTTGGTATATTACTTCTCATTAACGGTCATTAAAACTGTTTCAATTTTTTTGCATTCTATATATTATGCATATAACGAAAAGTGGAGCAGATCTTCATGTACTCCGTATCACGGGGCAAGTGAGACCTATTCGGAATTTTTGTACAAACGGCCTAATATAGTTGCTGCATATATGTAAGGTAGCGTAAATTATAAATATCTTATACGAGTAACTATGTTTATCGATTTATGTTGGAAGAGTTTTGAGGTTTTGTGCATAAATTACGTAGCACGTACAATAACGAATTACTGAAAAAAAATTACCCCTGCCGCTCGTGCAAAACAAATTGATATTTTTATACAAAAAGCGCCATAAAGTTAAATGCCAAGAAATTTCCAAACTTGCTTTTCATATTACGTAGTTCATGAATATCGCCGAAAGATTTTTCAATATTTACAGATGTTGTGTTTCCCCTTACATAATTTTACGATCATCAAATAAAGATTTTTAAATCATTGATATTGAATAAGTCGTTTTCCATTTTTTTTTTCATACTTCGTGGCTGGTTCCTTAATACTCAGAAAAACTCATTATGCAGCTAAAAACGAAAAAAAATAGAATTTGCTCAGACAAAAATATGAAACATAGATGATTTCGAAACACAATGTGTTCTGCCCAAGACTTTACCATTTTAAACAATAGCTTCACCATCAGAATAGAAGTAATTAAGTATAATTCAACGATTGATTCCTTAAGGCGCCGATTTTTACTTCACTTTTGTGTAAATTTCGATGTACGCTGAAGAAAGCGAGACCAAACTATGAAATTGTGTTTTTTTTTTCTGTCACAGGTCTCAAGTGAGAGGCAAGTGAGAGCAGTTGACTAAAGGTAATAAATGAAAATAAATTACAGCTTTTTCCCTTTAGGGTATTGGTTCCCTTCTTAAGCATGTGGCTCCCATTTTCATCCTACGAAAAACAAAGGATCGAAGCGTTGTTTGTTTTATTTCATATTTTTGTATTTTTTGTTAGAAGTGAGCACGCATGAAAACAAAAAGAACGGAATCAATCGGTGCCGTAATCGCTTGTTTTCGAATAGGATGAAAATGGGAGCATGAGATTACTGATGGCACACATACCCTATTTAATTTGCAAGCACTCCAAATATTATCCTAAAACCGATAAAAGTTCAACTTTAATTGTTGTTCTATCATAGCAGAGTTGCGCCATAGCTCCCGCACTAACCGGTTCGGATTGCGCTACTATTTATATTATATTTCACGATTCTGGCAACACTGCACCCGAGCGCTGCCGATCTTATGGGCTCCATGTAAATGGTTTCCCACTAGCAGACCACTGAGCGATCAGGTCGGTCGGTAGAAAGCGAAAGTAATTTGTTGAGGCAGGTCAGTTCTATTTGGGTTCGCTTGAAGAGCAGAAGTGTAAGAGTACTAGTCGTCGCGTAATAAAGAAGATTAATGTTCAGAACACAATTTGTTATACTTTCTGTGTATTAATAAAGACTAGAAGCAAGTGATCAGTTTAGTGCCTTTGATTTGTACTACGTAGAAGATTCCGTGCCTGTGGTTTTCGTCCGTGCCATCGCCGTCATTCTGTCGTGGAACCTGAAAAGAAAAAAATACGAAATCATACTCACCTGTGCACCCTATCATCAGTGCTCACACCGTCGTCCTGTGGAAGGAAAAGCTGAAAATAAAAAAGGACACAACGTAGGAGATCGCCACCCGTTTTTGTGGTAAGAACAACCAATTGTTATTCTATTTATGAACGACGAATGTAGTAGAGTACGTTAATCTCACTTAGTGAATTGAAAACTACATCTCAACAACAATAACATATTCAAAGTATCCGTTGGTGTGATACCTATGTTTTCCATGAAGAATGTTTGCCTTCAAAATAAAAAAATAAAAACAATTATAGCTATAGGTCTCAGTTGCCCCGGGGTACCTTACTTAGAGAACATCGACCGGCTTGAGGACGGACCAGCACAATTGTGCTGGTCCTAATTTGACCCCGAAAAGTGCATAGGTGGATAAAGTAGCCGAAGTAAAGAAAGTTTTATTCTAGAGGACGTTAAGTTCATAAGAGAAAATTTGAGATAATCATTCTTTTATGGTCCGTCACGAAAGGGATATCAGACATCAGTAATTGAGCAACAGTTCAAAACAACACTTCTGGCTTCAAAATTGACATTACATGACTTCAAAGTGTCTTACACATCGCTCCTCGCTACTCCCCGCTGGGGTATTCTGTTCAAATGCTCGTTTATGTGTGCAGAATCGGTTAAGGAAAAATGCAACTGCCAAGAGCTGCCAAAACGATAGCGTCATGATGATATACCTATGTATAATCAAATTGTGTAAAAACATTCATTTTGTTCGAATTTTGTTCAAAAATGAAAATGCCATTAAAATTAAATTGAGCGCTAAATCATGTTCCAATACATTCATTGAGGCTAGAACAAGCAGACTACTATTATTTGGCAATTTTTGCCAGGTATTTTCAAATCTGGACCACTGTGTGCTGATTAGTTAATCCGTTCGTGAGTTATGATGCCTCAATGGGAATTCAAACTCTTTTTTATATATGAGGGCGAGGGGGTTAGAAGCAGAGGGGTGACAAAAACCCACTTTCGAGTAAATTAGGTTTAAAGTTTTTGATCAATTTGTCATCCCATACAAAATGTATGGAGTTTCAAAATCAACCCAATTTTCTCTGATTTATTGTAATTTTTTCAATCATCGTAGAAACAATCTTATAAAAGTTCCTGAAAGCTTGAAATCTGAAGAATTTTATGATATGCTCAGCTCAAAATCGAAAAATGGTCACTTACACCCCTTTGATTCTGGGTCCCTCATATAGAGAAGATATTGGAGATAAAGCGATTTTTCTGTGGATTTCTTATAAAACTGATCTAGCAAAACAAGTTTTTCATATACTATATTTTCATGGCTAGTTTCCACCTGGTAAGTACTGTGTAAAAAGATAGGACAAGTAATGGTCACGTAAAACTTTTGCAATCAAAATTACTTAAGCGTTCGCAGTTGATAAGTAATTCGCAGCCAGAAAGATTTGTCAACAGATGGCACTGTCATGCGATGCTGTCAGTCATGTAGTTGATTTTCCGTACGGAATAATATGTCGATGTATTATTCCGTGAGTAAAAGTGGCATTATTCTCTTTCTTGTTTCTTTTTTCGCACCAAACACATAAGTGTGCATTAAGCTGTTAGTACACAGGGGCCTTAGGTATTGTCAAATATTAATTTGACAAGAAAAGAATTCAATAAACAACATCAGTTTGAAGCGGGAAACCCAATGGAGCCGGTAACGAAATGCGGAAGCACTGCGTGCGCAGTAATGAGCGCGGATTTCCTACGGTTAATTAAAAAAAAAACAACTTCAGTTCGGTGAATATGTTTGTTTCCTGGAAAAAGGGAATTATGTGAGTATCTGCAGCATTGCTCTTGATCTGTCTTGCTCTATCGAAAGAAATCTGAGGTTACCGAGTTCTCGAAAATTCATAAAAGAGTTCTTTCAGGAGTTCCCCGATAATTCCTCTAGAATGTCCACCAGGAGTCCTTGGGAATTCATCCAGAAGTTCTCCTCAAGTTCTTCCTTCAGGATATCATCAGGAATTCCTCCGAAGTTTCCCGGATATTCCCGTTGGAGTTTTCCGGGAATTCCTCCAGGAGTTCCCCGGGAATTCCTCAAGGAGTGTTCCAGAAATTCCTCCAGGGATTCCCTAGGAAATCATCCAGAAATTCTCAGGTGCTTCCCCCAGGAACTCCCCGATAAAACTTCCGGGAGTTCCCCGGGAATGCCTTCAGAAGTTCCCAGTTAATTCCTTCAGAAGTACGCCGGGAGTATATCCAGGAGTTCCCCGTGAATTCTTGTAGGAGTTCCCCGGCAATTCCTGCAGAAATTCTTTTGGAACTCCTCATTGAGTTTCCAAGAAGTTCCTCCAAGAGTTTCCCAGGAACGCATCTAAAATTACCTCTGAAATTCCTGGAGGAATTTCCCGGAGGAATCCTCAAAGGAATTTCTGGAGCAATCGCCAGAGGATCTTCTGGAGCAAATCTCTAGAAATTCCTTCTAAGATTTCTCCTATAATTTCTTCGGATTCTTCCAAAAATTCCTCCGGAGATTCCTTCAGGGATTTCTTCGGAGATTTCTCCAGGAGATTCCTCCGGGAATTCTTCCGGAGATTCCTCCAAGAATTCTTCCGGAGATTCCTTCAAGAATTACTCCGGAGATTCCTCCAAGAATTCCTCCAAAGATTCCTGCAGTAATTTCTTCGGAGATTCCTCCAGGCAATCCTTCGAAGATTCCTTCAGGAATTCCTACGGAGATTCCTCCAGAAATTCTTCCGGATATTCTTCCAGGAATTTCTGAAGGAATCTCCGAAGAAACTTCCGGAGGAATTCCTGGAAGAATATCCGGATAAATTCCTAGAGGAATTTCTGGAGGAGTCTCCGGAAGGTTTTCCCTGAGTAATTTCCGAAAACTACTGCCGGAATTTCCGGAGGAATTATTGGAGAAATCTCAGAAGGAATTTCTGGAGAAATCTCCGGAGAAATTCCTGGTTGAATACCTGGAGGAATCTCCGGAGGAATTTTTGGAGGAATTATTGGAGAAATCTCCCTGATGCCACTCCTGGTGTAATCTTAAAAGAAAATCCTAGAGAAAAACCAGAAAAAACTATAAGACGAAAGTAACTCTAGAGAAGACTTAGAAGGAGCTTCTGGAGGAATCCCGGAAGAAGTTGCTGGAGGAAGGATTTCCCAGATAGATCTGAAAGAATTCCTGGAAAAATCCCAAAAGGAATTCTTTGAGGATTCACTCGAGGATTCATATAAGAAACGCCCAGAGAAAACCTAGAGGGATCCCAAATCGTTCTATTTAGAAAAAAAAACTCCTGGAGAAATCTTAGAATGCATCTCTGTAGAAATCCTTGAAGGAACTCTTGGAATGATCCCGGAAGAAATTCCTGCGGGAATCTCCGAATAAATATCTGAGTGAACCCCGGAAAAAAATACTTAAGAAATCCCGGTTGAAATTATTGGAGGATGGTTCAAAAAAACTCCTGGTAGAATCTTAGAAAACATCTCTGGAGAAAAACCTGAAGGAACTCCTAGAAGATCTCATGCTATTAAATCCTGAAACCCTTCATGGAGGGTTTTTTTTTTGTAGAAATTCCAATTAAAATCTCAGACATTTTATGAGAATCCCCAGCGAACTCCTGGTTGATGTTCCGGTGGAACGTCTGGAAGAATTTCAAGAGGATTTTCTTCGAAATCTCAGAGAAAAATCTTCGTACGGAATGCTAGAAGATTCATCACAAAGAATCCTTCGTTGATCATGAAGCTTTGTCCCAGTATTTCTTCAGAAACTCCATGAAGTAACCGCCAGAGTCCCAGCAGAAATCCTCCCATCGTAGTCCGAACCCCTAAATTGCAGAATTTATAATTAATATATTAATATTAATGTAATAATAATAATAATATATTAATAATAATAATATATTAATAATTAATATACTAATAATTTATAATAATCCATAGTTCTCGCTGTAATACTATTAAAAGTTCCCCCAGAATCCCAGCGCAATATCTCTTATAATTATTTTCCTTGGAAAGCCTCACAACTCCGTTGGAATCTCACTATCTGAATATTCCCTAGAAGCCCACCTAAAAGTTATAAATTGAATCATTTTCCCCACATGCGCGCGAAAAAGTACATTTCAATTTCAATGACATTTCCTGAGGAAACGAACGAAATTTCAGTCCAAATCGTAAACAACCTGGTGCCCTTTTCTTCTCATCCTTCTTACAGTACCGTTTCGTTAAAATGCTGTCAGTTAAACAAATGTCAAAATTACTTACGGAAAAAGGTGAAATTTTACTTGAGCGCTCTACTTGGCAACAGGAAACTTAGCTTCAAGTTGAGCTCCTGATATGAGCTGTGGGTGATTTAGATATGTCAAAATGACATTTTCAGCAGTGCTTGCTATACAATATATGTACATGTAAAGTCATGTAATGGCAAGAAAAGAAAGTTCTTCGAAACAATAACTATTGAAGTTCGCATATTCTATTTCTTACTTCATTTTTCGTAGTGTTGAAAGGCTTCGACAGGCTACCTTACCAGGGTCGTGCTGCCTACATCGCGTTGGTGGGACTGCCACCTTAGGTATAGCGGACGCGATACAGCGTTTCATATTCAGATGCTGGATACCAGAACAGACGCTGTTTGAGCCGCACCTCCTTGGTGAACAGACGCTCGGGACGTACCTCCTCAATCTACCTGAAGTCAGAAGGACAATTGTGCCCAGCCTGCAGTACCAGCTAAGCACACAACTCTTAGCTGGCGGTCTTTGACATCGTTTGACCCGTGGAAGCATGAGGTAGGAACTTGTGAGGACCAGAGCTATGTTGGACGCTCTTCTTATCGACTCACCGTTTTGCAGTTGTTTGTTGAAGTATTTAAAGAAAATAAAGATAAAGAGAGGCAGCATAGGTATCAGAAGGCCGGCTCCAGAGGCACGTTATCCTCCATTTAAGACATTTGTGCCATCGCCAAAATAACAGCCTATTTCATCATCTACCTGAGGGGAAAGGAAGGAAAAAGGATTTGGATGGGGATAGGGACAGGTAGGGAAATAGGAAAAATACCCTGGAAGAGGGTACTAACGCACAAGCGTACCACAATGGGTTCAAACAGCGCCCTGAAAAGGGCACTGTAATAACGCATAAAGCGAAAGAGAGCCTATAGCTCTTTACCACAGCGGGTTAAGAACAACAGAATATCCTGAAGATTCAGGTTTCTGAAGTCAGTTTCACTTAATAAGTGTTTACCGAATACTCGGAAACGCAGTTGCGCGAAAACTGGACAGTTACATACAGAGTTTCCCATTGCTCATGTGTACATAAATGTGACAGCGAGCCTCCCACCAAATTGTCTCCCAGCACTTCAAAATCGCAGTGTGCTGCGCTGCTAAGAGGCTCACGAAAATCTGGTGGGTGCGAGCTAGGCACCTAGCTCCCGGGGAGCTCGTCTCATGCGCTGCGTGAGCTGTTGGTATCTAAGGTGAAAAACAACTTCTTGGTAACGAAGAACCTCAACAACTTTTTTCCATACAGAACACAAATGTCTGGTTGGTCTATGCGATACGACTAGGGACTCTCAATGCAAAGGTTAAGGTTTCAATTCTCGTTCGTTTAGGAAGTTTTTGTCGTGAAATTTTCTAATTTAATCGGCGCATGAGACGAAGCTCATGAGACACATCTTGAAAAAAAAAATGAGGCACACAACTTTCAGTCTCAAAATGTACTGTGCTCCTGGGAGCTTGCTTGCAATGAGGCTCCCGTACATGGGACTACATCAGGTGTACATCAACTCTGGTTACATATCAAATGATACGAAGTTCCATAATCGGATTCACAGCTATCACAGGCAAATGAATCAGCTTGCTGAATATTCGCCATGTGATAGCTGAGTCGGCAGTGGCCAGTCAATGCTTTGACCAGCATGCTGCAATTCTGCTTAGACAGATTAGTTAGATACTTCGCCACCCGTAGAGATGGCTCAGCACTATACAATTTGGTTTGACGACATGACTCCAAACTATTCCAATATTGTCTGTGTTGAATGACAGCCCAGGTGTGAATCTAAAGCTTAATCCAACACTTCGATATCGGAATAGCTGGCTCAGGGCCAATGAAGTCATGTGATGCTCCAGAGCGAGCTAACTCATCAGCCAATTCATTTCCAGCGATGGAAGAATGACCAGGTACCCATAGAAGGTGAACAGCGTTTGCTGAATTCAGCTCCTCGATTTGAGTTCGACAAGCGATAACTATCTTCGACCTGGAGTTGGCCGAAGCAAGTGCTTTAATAGCAGCCTGGCTATCTGAACAGAAGTATATTACTTTGCCCATTACGTGCTGCTGAAGTGCTGATTGCACTCCGCACATAAGAGCAAAGATTTCGGCCTGAAAAACGGTACAGTGTCTACCAAGTGAATAAGACTGATACAGCCTTAGCTCACGAGAATAAACACCAGCACCTGCTCGACCTTCGAGAAGGGAGCCATCAGTGTAACATACGATGCCGTCTGAAATACTTCTTTCCAGATAACCAGATGTCCACTCTTCCCGGGAAGGGAATTTCGTGGAAAATGTCCTATATGGAAAATTACAAGCAATTGTAAGATCACTTGGAGCAAGGACAATTTTGTCCCAATTCACCAAAAGTGGAAACAACGAGGTGTGTGTTGAACTGCGGTTCACAGGAGTTTCCTCTAGTAGACCGAGTACCCGTAACCGGTAAGTGCAAGAAAGGGCTTCTTGTTTGAGATGAATGTGTAGTGGGGCAACGTCAAAGAGAACTTCTAGCGCTGCCGTAGGAGTTGAAGAGAACGCTCCAGACATCGCCATTAAGCACATCCTTTGGAGATGGCCTAATTTTGATTGGACCGTTCTCACTTCACCCTTTTGCCACCACACAAGACATCCATAAGCCAATATTGGCCGAACCACAGTTGTGTAAATCCATTTGATATACTTGGGTTTTAGACCCCAAGTTGTACCAAAAGTACGCCGGCATTGCCCGAAGGCCATACAAGCTTTCTTGATTCTGAACTCAATGTGAGGTGTCCAGGAAAGCTTGGAATCAAGAATGACTCCAACGTACTTTACCTGTTCAGTCACATCGATTTCAGAATCAAAGAGACGCAAAGGTCGAACGCCATTACGGTTTCGCCTTTCCGTGAAAAGAACAATAGATGTTTTACTCGGATTAACCGAAAGGCCATATTGGCGACACCAACCCTCAACTACCTGAAGGGCGTTTTGCATCAGGTCGAAAAGGGTGCTGATGCACATACCAACTAACAATGTTAGGTAGTCGTCGGCAAAACCATAAGTAGGAAAACCGCTATTATTGAGTTGCCTCAATAGCGTATCTGCTGCGAGATTCCACAAAAGCGGTGATAAGACTCCCCCTTGGGGGCATCCACAAACACTCAATTTCCTAATCCCTGCTAGACGCAATGTCGAGAAGAGATATCGGTTTTTGAGCAATTGGTGAATCCAATTGGAAAACATTGGAGATATACCATGACTCCGTGCGGCTTCCAATATGGCATCGAAAGGCACGTTGTCAAAGGCACCCTCGATATCTAAGAAAACACCCAAACAAGATTGCTTTTGAGCGAATGCTTTCTCGATATCGTAAACAACCTTGTGTAAAAGAGTCACAGTGGACTTACCAGATTGGTAGGCATGTTGGTTCACATGAAGAGGCACGTTGGCCAGATGAACATCACGGATATGATGATCCACAATGCGTTCTAAGCATTTCAGAAGAAAAGAGGTCAAACTGATAGGTCTGAAACTCTTTGCTTCTTCATACGACGCACGACCCACTTTCGGAATAAACTTTACAGTAATATCCCTCCAGGATTTGGGAATATACCCTGTAGCAAAACTGCAAACAAGTAGTTTTTTCAAAACATGTTTGAAATAATCAAATCCCTTCTGAAGCAAAATAGGATAAATCCCATCTGCCCCAGGAGATTTGAAAGGAGCAAAGCTATTAAGAGCCCACTCAATCGATTCTATAGTATTCTATAGGCAGCATAGGAACATAGAACCAGAAAAAAGAAGAATTTGCTCAGCATATTTTTAGTGTTGATCCACTCGACCGTATATAAGAAGTCAAAAGTTAAAAGAGTTCTCGATCGCTGAGTAAAAGTTACTGGCATTCTGTGTAAATAAGGTTTTTCGTGTAAAGCAGATAGCAAAACTTTACGTACTTTCAGTCCTGAGCACCCATGGTGGTACAGACGACCAACATAATAGCGGTATCCGAGCAGGAACGAATAACTGACACATAGCTGCAGCATACCAAAGTCAGGTATCATACCAAGACAAGGTATTGGTCGGTTACCCAGGTATTGAAAATAACTTACTTTGGTATTTTGTACGTATTGATAAAATACCTCAACGAGTTATTGGTTTGATGTTGTTGAGGACTGCTTGAGGTATATTCAATTATGGAAAAATCGCTATTTGTATAAAAAAATCGCCGATTATTATTTAGGTATTACAATACCTGATGTCATTATTAATTAGTTATGCACAGAATTCACTCCAGTTATTATTTGAGGTATTTTACCTCTTATGCAGGGCTAACTAACAACTCATTCAGGTTGTAGGTATTGGGTTTTCCATACCTGAGTTTGTTATTCTTCAGCTATTTTCTTCTGCTCGGGTTATTTTGGCATTAAAAATAACTTACTTTAGTATTTTGTAGATATTGATAAAATACCTCAACGAGTTTTTGGGTTAGTGTTGAGGACTGCTGGAGATATAATTCATTTATGGAAAAATCACCATTTGTATGGAAAAATGGTCGATTATTATTTAGATATTACCATACCTGATGGCACTATTCACGTGTTATGCGCAGAATACATACCAGTTATTATTTTAAGTATTTTACTTCTTATTCAGGGCTTCTGAATACCTCAGTCAGGTTGTAGGTATTCCGGTTTCCCATACCTGAGTTAGAAAAATATAAATAAACAGATATAAAAATTGATGGGGAATTAAGGACATAATAAGCATTTTATAAAACTAGTCAAATATGCGCAGGAGCGGACCTGGTGTGATGGTTAGCAGCACACTTGACCATCACGCCGAGGACCTGCGATTGAACCCCACTCCCGACAAACTCACAAATGTGAGAATTCCTTCGAAGCGGAAGTAAACTGTGAGTCCCGAGATGAAATAGCCCAGGGCTAAAAATCTCGTTAATACAGATAAATAAAAGAAATAAAAATAGATTGATTTTTTAGATAGTTAGACATTTCTGTAATATACCACGATGTCTTCTGACTGTCCAATATCTATTATTATTCGTTTACATTTGTCTTGTTCACGAATCAGAATGTTATGATATTAATAGCTTGAAACAATACTAAACACACATTATTAGAATTCAACGTCTGTAAAGAAGAATATTTTGTTTTACAATCTCGAAGATCGTTAACAATTCAAATCTTTCAAACAGATCGCAATAAGCGATAGATATTCATTTCTACCGTTCTGTGCACTTATTTTGTCTGTCAGCCAAGCGTGTAGGTAGGATCATTGTCTCATTTGCCATCCAAATCTATTCAAATCTCTGCTTAACCAGACGATCTTATCGCCTTACGGTAAATCATCTCCCGGTGCGACAATTACCTGCAATTTAGTTGAAACTCATGACAGCCGCAACTGGAATTCGCGGCGAACTACGTCCACGCATCCGATTACCTCTAGTCACACGTTATCTAATCCACCGCACCTGTTGGTAAATGACAACCATGCGTCATGCAGTGATGATGATCGTTCATGCCTTCGTTCGAATGATTCCCCGAGCAGGAGAAAATAGCTGAAGAATAACAAACTCAGGTATGGAAAACCGAATACCTACAACCTGAATAAGGTATTAAGAAGCCCTGCATAAGAGGTAAAATACCTAAAATAATGTCTGATGTGTTTCCTGTGCATAACACGCGAATAATGACTTCAGGTATGGTAATACCTAAATAATAATCGGTGATTTTTCTATACAAATGGTGATTTTCCATAATTGAATAATACCTCAATCAGTCCTCAAAACCAAAATAATAACTCGATGTGGTATTCTATCAATACCTACAAAATACCAAAATAAGTTATTTTCAATACCTGGACAACCGATAAATACTTGGTTTTGGTATGATACCTGACTTTGGTATGCTCCAGTTATGTGTCAGTTATTCATTCCTGCTCGGGTCTAAACACTTCCCCAGGTGAAGTAGTCCCACTGCAGATCACGATAAAAACTAATGTTCTCAAATTCCTTCCTCTATCATGCATCGTTTGGATTGTATTCAAGTCGTGGTTTCTGATCTTCTATAACAAAAAAAAAACTATACTCTGGAGGTGGTTACACTTGCCGCTGCTGGGAGGTTTGGCACCTGCTTTAATGAAAATACCCGACCGACGGACAGTGACTGTCTCAACCGGGACGCCATATGGCGGGACGATAGGAAATGGAAGCAAGGAGAAAAAACTCATCAAATGGCAATTGTTTCGTCTGTGGTGCTTGGTGATCAAATGTACACATGCATAACTTTGTTTTTTGCTTTCTGGATGAAATCTTTGTTCAAACTGATTATTTTTATAATACGGTTGTGTTTTACGATTGGACTGGAATTCTAACGAAATGGTCATCTTGTTGCCAGGCAGAATCCAGGCATTCTGAAAGGCGTTGCAGTGAGTTGATTTATAAAGTTTCAAAGATCAATCTAACTGGTTATGCAATATTCAGGATCAATAAAAAGGAGAATAATGAGTTAGCACAAATATTTTATATGAAGCCCTCCTCACATCAGTGACCAGATTAAGTTTCGTTCCACAAAGCAATGCTAAACGTGATCTTCTGCATTCAAACTCGTATATTCAAATAAAAAAAACTTCCGAATATTCTGCTTATTACAGACAGGTAGAGTACTTGTTTGACACACTCGAAATTCAGAAGACATTCTATTTTAAGATGAAATTAATTTTCAGCAGTGGATCTCAAATTCTGCTTTGCACTGCACATGGTTCTCAGCGAATTAAGAAAATATTGTGTTTTGGAAACATCATTTTATTCTGTTTCTTTTCAATACAAATTTATAAGGGATTCATTTATCCGGGAGCTCGATTATCCGTGATTCGATAATTATCCATCGATACAGCTTTAAGTATCCTGGTTACGTTGAGTGATTTGTCAATTGTTGAACGGTTTACTGAAATTTCCATTCGTATTTCCCTGCATTTTCACAAATATCCAATGATCCCGTTGAGTTTAAATTTGATTTTCTTAAAAAGCTTAAAATATTAGTACCGTAAACCAGGGACAAATTGATCGCCGCACAGCAAATAATTTTGTAATATCCAGGCGCGTAATTTCTGGCGATGTATCCATTTTTGAACGTAATTTCAATCGGTTACATCGTTTTCCAACATTTATCACACTCACCATGTACACCCTTGTTGGCACCGGAAAGTGTCAACAAACTCATTACAGCAAACACTCAGAAGCAGTATCATATTTATCATCTACCTCCTAACTCGGTGAAATAGCCGAGAGGTAAAGGATACGCCTCACAATCAACGGATCAGTGTACGAATCTATGCCAATATTTTACTTATATATGATTCATCAATCGTTCCGGTTCTAGCGATTGCTAGACCCACTTTCAAGCTGCGGTGGCTGATTTGCTGCGTAGAACGGATGTAATTTTTACATCAATTTTACGACGTGACTGATGTGCATCGAAAATGATGTGATATTACAAGAATTTTTTTGCTGTGCGGATCGAAATTGATCAGACGTTTTTCTGGTAGTTAGTTCTCACATCATATCGTATCTGATTAGATCGTATCGTATCGTATCGTGTATCTGATAAAACCCTTGTTTCTGAATGTCTTTTACCTTTCGGAAACTCCCTAAAATCTCTGGTACACTTACACTAGAAACCCCCAGGAACACCCCTGTGACGCCACTAAAACCTCCTGAAATATCCCTGAAACCCTTAAAACGTCTCTGAAATCCCTTGGAGCACACTAGACCCGCTTCTGAAACCCCGTGAATTTGTTAGAAATCCACTGAAACGCATCTGAAATCCCTTAGAACACCCCTGTCACCCCTCGAATACTTCAGGCATCCCAAAAACCCCTTGAAAATCTCTGGTACGCCTGTGAAACCTTGAAATATTCCTTCATGACCGAGCGGTTAGCGGCATCAGTCGTATAGGTGTCTCGTTAGTCTCGGAGTGTAAATTCGATTTCCGCTACAGTCGGAAAAAACTTTTTGTCAAACGGGAAGTTCTCCACTGGGCCACTGGGTGTTATGTGTTGTCTGTTGCCTAGTGTTAGTGATGTTCAGTCTGTGTGGCCTCTGGTCGAAGACAGTGTAATCATCTTTAAACTTTTTGAAACCCCGTGGGACGGCCTTGAAACGCCCTGGAACACCCTCGAAGGCACCTCTGTAACCTCTGTAATACCTCTGAAATCCCCTGGCGCACCCCTTTACCGCCCCTGGAACGCTTCTGAAACTACCTGGAACACATCTGGAGCGCCCTTGAAATCCCTTGAAAACCCCTAAAACTCTTTAAAGTCCCCCGAAATCTCCTAAAACACCCCTAGAACATCCTAAAACTTTTTAAAGTCCCCTTCAACATATCGCCCCTGAAACCGATTGAAACCCCCTGGAACGTCCTGAAATCTACTGGAACACACTTGTACGCCCAGGAACCCCCTGTTACGCTTCTGAAACTCCCTGAAGCACATCTGGTACTTTACTGACCTCTTGAAACTCCATGAGGTCATCTGTAACACCCCTGGAGCTGAAATGCCCCTGAAAAAAAAACCTGAAATCTGGCAACCTTGCTAACAGTTTAGGTAATGTCAGTGTTCAACAATTGGATGATGGATGCATCATAAAAGTGTGATAAAAAAATGGTTATATGTAACGAGTTGCAAAAAGTTGATATTTTTCAGCACAAATCGTAGATTTCACTGGATTCCTCCAAGAATGTTTCCAGAGTTCTTCCAGGAAATCTAGAACGATTTTGTTTAATCATTTCTGGCAATACTTTAGGATGCCTGCTTATTCTTGGAAATGATTCAGAATTGTCCTTCTGAAATTCACCTAAATATTTCATATCAAATTCTTCCTCGTGTTTAAGTTTCAATAAAAATTCCCCCTGGATTACTGTCAGAGTTAACTCTAATCTGATTTCTTAAAGTTAAACTTAAAGTTAAACTGATGTTTCTTAAAATTTCTTTACAACATCTGTTTTGCCTTTCATAAGAAAATTCTTCTGTGATTTTCACATAAATTCTTCTTCAGGGTTCAAGAGTTCTAGGAATCCCTCCAAAACTCCACCAGGAGTTTTTTTAATCACTTAAGGGCAAACGTCTTTAAATCCCACATCAACAGTGCATAAGAACTTCAGAAGCACAAATCTCAAGAAGCAAGCTTCAAACAACAGTGCATTTTATTATTCTGATCTTGCTCACATGCAATAAGCTTAAAATAAGAAGCTCAGGTGCGCTGCTTTCACTTTCTACCCTATTAAGTGCCGGGGCTGGGATCGAACCCATGACCATCTGCTTATGAAGCAAACGTGTAGCCACTACGCCACGGGCCCGGCTTCCACCAGGAGTTAATTCTGGAGTTCTACATAAGCTCTTGTGTGATTATCATTAGGAGTTTCAGTACAAATTTCTCGATTAGCTTTTTAATATTCCTTTGAGAATTTCTTCATAAGGGCGTGTAGAGAGTTCTGCAATAACTTGAGTAATTCTCATGGGATTATACAATGAAACCTCTTCCTCCAGCACTACCTTAAGGAATTCTCAATGGATTTCTTCTGGATTTCCTCCATGATTGTTGCTAGGATTCCTTTGGATAGTTCCGTATGATCCCGCTTGGTTTTTTTCATAAAACTTAATTTAAAAGAGTTTCTGGGTGCCTACCCAAAAGGTTTGCACTCACATAAGCTCATACATATAAGTTTTATCAATTTCTTCGTGAATCTACTCAGAAACCTTCTGAAACTCCTCTGAAATACATAGCATGTAATTTTGTAATACACTGGAACCTGTTTTCATGCATATGGTTGGACGTGCATAGATGAAAAATATGCATAAATTATAAATAGATAAACAGGGGATTTTGTGCAAATATTAAGTTTAGGCTTTAATGAGAGAATCTAGTTTACGAGAACAGGTCTTGCTTCCGGGCATTTGAGGTGGGGCTAAACGAGTTTCCAGAAAGTTCCCAGAGAGCCCAGAAAAAGGGGCTCCAAGGTGTGTTTCAGGGGATTTGAGGAGCCTTTTAAAGGCGGGGGCATTTCAATAGTACTCAGGAGGTTTCAGGAACGTTTCTAGGGTTAGTAAGGGCAATTCTGGGAATTTTTGGAGCGTTACAAAGAAGTTGAGGGGCGTTTCAAGGCATTCCAGAGTCATTTTAGAGAATTTAATGGGGGATTCAGAAGCATGACATTCCTAGAGGTTTTAGGGGCGTTTGATAGCATATCAGGGCGTTTCAAGGGGTTTTCAGGTGCGTTTCAGGGGATTTCTGAAGCCAAAGAGGTCTAAAGGGGTTTCAGAGGCATTTCAAATTGATTATTATGATTTCTTGGGGATTACGGAGGTTTTAGAGCTGTTTCGAAGTATTTCAGGTCAGGGTCGTATCAGGAGGTTTCAAGAACACCCTTTAAAACATTTCAAGGGCGTTTCAAAGGATGTTGTGATGGGGACTCTTAAAATCATCTGAAACTTCCTAAAATGCTCTAGCGTGCGCAGCTTTTTCTTTTTTCTCACTCACTCTCGTAAACAAACACGCGAAAGAAACAGATAATAGAGGGGGAACTTTGCCCCCTCTTTTATCTCGCTCTTTCTTGCGTTCAAGAAAATGAACGAGCGAGAAGAAAAGAAAAGGCTGCACACGCAAGTACTGAAATGCCTCAAAGATCCCCCTGAAATACCTACACACCCCATGTAACACACCTGAGACGCTCCGAAACTCCCAAGAGCTCCTCCGTAAAGCTTCCGTAACGCCTCTGAATTCCACCGAAAATGCTCTGAAACTTCCTGAAGGGCCTCCAAAACTCACCTTAAACCCCCTCGGACCCCTTGCAATGCACCTAAGACCCTTGCACCAACGCACCTATGAAAACGCCTCTGAATCTCTCTAACATCCTTTTGGAACCTATGCAACGCACGTGAGACCCTTGGAAACCTCCGAAAACGTTCGAAAATCCTCTGAACTTCCCTGCAATGCTTTCGAAAACCCCCTCAAACCCCCGAAAGCCACCCTAAGATGTTCTGGTATCCCTCTTGGGACACCCTAAAACGCCCCTGGAAGCCTCCTTTAGCTCTCCCCTATAAACATCCCCTGACCATCGTTGCAATAGTTAACGTCATTATTCAATTTTCTTATGCAAAATATTGATTCTGAGTAGCTTCCCCTTTTTTTATGCAGGTCATTAAAAAGGTGCATTAATTAAAAGTGCACAAAAAGAGTGTATCCAGGTTAGTGTATCCAGGTGCTTAATTTCTGGTGATGTATCATTTTTCGAACGTAATTTCACTTGGTTACATCATTGTCAAACAATAACTTGAGTAACTCTCATGCGATTATACAATGAAATCTCTTCCTCCACCACTACTTTATGGATTTACCAAAGGATTTCTCCTGGATTTTCCCCATGATTGTGTTGTGAACCATATTATGGTTACAGAATCCATCTAATAGTTAGGTAGTAGTGAGATTGTAAATCTAGATAATTGTACACACACATAATGGATTATGACCTTGACAACTTTCACCACACACTCTCCCTCATACAATCTCTTCATGGTAAAACAATGCCTTTTGTTATGTCTGCTATAAAAGACCATGCGTCCCCTTTGGTCGGTCTCTTTTGCCGATCGACCACGCTGTAAATAAGTAGTGAACCAAGTGTTAATAAATAGTTAGTAAATAGAAGAAGTTCGGTGTTATTCTTCCCGCGCGACATTACAGATTGTTGCTAGGATTCCTTTGGATAGTTCCGTATGATCTCGCTTGGTTTTCTCATGAAATTAAATTTAAATTGGTTACATCATTGTCAAACAATTACCGTCTACCCCCGTTGGTTTGAACGACACTTCATGTAAACCATCGGAATTCATTTTTAGTTTGAACTTCTAGCAACCTTGTGGGCGACGGATAAACACACTGCTGGCAGCCATATTTTTTGATTTGTTTTGATTCAACGTTCCGTTTCAGCCCGATAACAGAATGACGTTTGAACCATTTTCAATTTAAACGATGTGCAGATTAGAGGGGGTCAAATTAAAAAGTTTTCAGATTAGATGCGTATCACACTCATCATGTACACCCTGGTTGGCACTGGAAAGTGTCAATAAACCTGTTTTAGCAGATACCTAGAAGCAGTATCATATTTATCATCGGAGAAATAGCCGAGAGGTAATGGGTATGCTTTACAATCAACGAATCAGTGTACGAATCCATGCCAATATTCTAGATTTATATGACTTGCCTGTCGATTCGGTTCTAGCGATTGCTAGACCCACTTTCAAGCTGCGGCGACTAATATGCTGTACATCCTTTTAACGACGTGACTGATCACAAGATTTTTATTGCTGTGTGCCCTTGAATCGATACATAAACGCATCTGAAATATTCCTTCTTAAACTGAAACTTCTCTTAAAATTCCTGAAACATTCTGAAAGCCACTGAAACGCCTTCATATGCCTTGAAATATCCCCCCCCCCCTCCCTAACTAAACTTTCCCAAAGGCACATGGAACCAACTGAAACGCCTTTGAAGCCTCCAGGGGTCTATGTAGACTTCTTTTAAATTCTGCAAAAACTCCGTGATCCCTATAATTCATTAAAATGCCTGCAAATGCCACGAAGCACCTTGGAGCCCTCCATAAAACCCTCTGGGAGCATCGTAGTCTTCCCCTAAACTCTACTGAATCCCCATGGTTTCCACCGAAATGCACTCAAAACCCTTTGCAACTCCCCAGGCGCGATCATTTAAGACCATGAAGCCCTGTGAAAGCTCCGAAATCCCTTGAAACCCTCTGACACCTTTTCAAATCCCATGATACCCTTTCAAGACCCTACTGAAGTTATTCTTAAAGTGTCTAAAGCCTCGAAAAAAAAAAACCTAGATCACCTACAAATCCCTTTGAAACCATCTGGAACCCTCCTGGAAGCCCGTGATATTCCAGGTAGCCTTCTGAAATGCACGAAAACGCCTTAAAATCGCCCTCTAAAAACCGTTTGGTACCCCGCTTGGCATCCTCACCTTGAAATTTCTTAACCAAATCTTATGTGACTATGTGGGTAATTCCATTTAGTTAATAGAGCCACTCCGTTTGTGAAACCCATGAACCGGTTCAAGTTAACCATATTCCAATGCTCTGTATCAATAGCTCGACTGGCTTTTTAGATAAAAATGTTGTATTTCAGGCTTGTTTTTGTCTTGGTTTTTTGTACCACTTCAGTTTACAAAAAAAAAAAAAAAAATCGGTGTGATTGAATATCGCTCCTCTTCAATAACACCGATTGCGTTTCTGATAAAATCCAACAAAGCACGAAGCATTCACTGTGATCCGAACTTTTATTTTAAACCAACCGTCCGTTGGTTAAACGCGGCCCGTTCCAGCCTAATAAGTTTTGACGAATGATTGATGCAGCTGCTCGCTTAATCCGTTTGTAAGTATCCCGTCCTTTAAGGACAGACTTGTTAGAATCCCAAAATGGTCGCCACTTTGGCAGCTACTCACGATTTCGAGTTAAAATAAATGTTCACAAATCTCTTCGTAAACAAAACCAGCGCATCTGATCTTCTCATTTTAAGCTAATAAGAAGTGAGCAAGAACAGAATTATAAAATACAACTGTTGTTTGAAGCTTGCTTCTTGAGGATTGTGCGTCTGAAGTTCTGATGCACTGCTGAAGTAGGATTTCAAGACGTTTTTCCTTAAGGCCCTATTATTCTCCTATGTAGTGTTAGTGGTTCCGCTAGTGTTTAGCCGTCATGAATTATGTTGAAGCTGTTCCTGGGAACATTTGTAATATTACCATTCAATAGATCTTCGAAGTGCACCGTCCATTGTTTTGTATGTTTACGCATGCCTTTCTCGGTAATTGCCTTGCATTATTGCGGGTACTGGCGCAGTCTCGTACCGCGCACAATCGACAGTTGCTTGAAACCTTTGCATATTACTTCAAGCAATGCTTTTCTTCTCTTCAGTACTCACAAAAATCAAAACGGATAGTTTTGTTCTGCCCGACGTTTCGGCACTTTGTATTTTGCCTTTTTCAAGGGTGGAACTGTCTACCGTTTATCGTTGAAATCTGTTGCCGTTTTGCACATTTGGAGCTTCTTGTATGCAGTTTTTAACACATATAAATTATTGATAAAAGAGGGACACAAACTATTCTCAACGACCTGCACTACACTGTTCATCGAGACGTTGTCGACCTTCTCAGTTTTTGTGCCGAAACGTCGGACAGAACAAAACTATAATAAAGATCGAAAGAATCTTTATGTTTATAAATTTTAATATAGAAATTAATGTTCATAACTTTTACAACCACAATGTTAAAGGACAATCGTCCGATTGTTCAACTCAGTAAATCTTGTGGTCCTGCTTTTGGGAGCAGTATGATCCGTCAGGAAACAATTTGACTGAGCTGCATTTAATTCACACCATTTTAGGACATTCATCGTGACTTCCCACATCTCAACGAAGCGGCATAATCCGATATGATATTATGGACTAGCTTAACCATCAGTCCGATCCAATTATGTACGAGTCACGCTGAAAACACACGTTTTCGCGGAAGCTTTTAACAACTTTTCGGCTTGTTCGTTTTCGTTGAATCCAAACATCAAACAACCAACGATCGTGAAAGCCCACCATATGATGATCATTAAATCGAAAAGAACCGTCGGTACTTCCCATTCTACTGTAGGTAAGCGTAAACCATCTCAACGACAGCTAGTTAAACATTGTTGACAACCCACAAATCCATGTAATGTTGAGCAGCTGATGCTTAGCAAGACAACACCAGCAAATCAGAATCAAATTACCTAACGAGTTTGTCAAGATATCAAACCGTTCAACCACTCGAACCATGTCAATACGAGGGGTACAAATATTGGCTTTAATTACGCACGATTATAAGATTTTTTGCTAGAATCAGATGATGCTGATTCAAAATCACAACCAGTCTATGCGTGCTTCCCAGGTATGTGCAAAAAATACCTCTTTAGTTCCACCCCAAGCATTAAAAAGTATGTGCGTTAGATTTCTTCCTGGATTTGCGGAAGAGTGCCCGCACTTCCCACACGATTTGGACATTACCGAACTTCTCAAATGATTCATGAAATGGTTCGTCGTAGACTTGTTCGCAGCTTTTTTTTTACTCGTACCACAATATGCTAATTAGCAGCAAATTCTTCTCCGCCGCCAGCAGTGCGAAGACAGTGTATTGTAATGAGTCCGTACTGGGAGTGCTGGCGCGAACGGTTTGGGTAATTTTATGGAGATCGTGAATTCTGTCAGGTCCCGATGTGCTGCACGGGTTGGGGCTACAGCTGCATCAGGTGGTCTGATTTATTGTCAGCTGATAGCCACAAAAAGACAAATTTAACGGGTGGTTTGGGGATAGTACCAGGATTGGCAGAAAATTTGCTTGATTTTTTGCAGCACTGTTTTACGATTCCTACTGGAAGTGGCCTTGAGTTGCTGATGTCGATAAGTTTATTGCTAGCTTCTCAGCTTGATTGTGAATTCTAAACCTGATGGCATAATATCGCCATTCTATTAGATTTAAAAATTACTTACTAACGAGATTGGTTGCTTGCAATTGATCTCTTTCGAGTACTGCAATCGAATACTGATATGTGTTATCCAATTCAAATTTCAGTTTCAGTTCCAAACCACATCTTGATTGACAGACTCAATGAATAAAACAGCAAAACGCATCTTTATTTCTTGATAGCCTTGAAAGTAATACTAGTAGTAAGATGCGAAGGTTAAGAAGATAACCATAGTTACTTTCTTTTCACTTGACATTGTTCATTCCCAACATCCCAGGTAGAGCGGAATGACAAATGAAGAGCAAATTTTACCATTAAAATAGAATGTTTGAATGGCAAAATTTGCTATTAGTTTGTTTGAAATAAAAGTAAAAATAACAAAAATAATAACTAAATTTCTATGGCATAACAACTAAAGAATAACTGATTTTGCCTTTGTAATAATAGCAGAAGTTATGTCAAAATAATAACATATTTTAATATGGTGGTAAATTATGTTATTGTTTTGATATTATGGCTGATAGTATGATAGCAATGTTTGGTATTATTATGTTATTATTTAATTTAATAATTACTCGTTAATTACAAGTTTTACAATAATAGCATGTTTTGATTTTTATGAGTCATCTTGAGCTATTCTTAAGAACTAAAGAATAGCTCAAGAACTAAAGAATTGCAAATTTAGATATGATGGCAAAATATGTTATTCTTTAGTTATTGGTTTGTTATTCACCTCTACCTGGGATTCCAAAGTTCAACACTTCTTAACAAGCAATCCTATCAAATTTTTATTCATATTGGCTCTTAGAGAACGTCCATAAATGACGTACCTTTTTTTGGTTGATTGTTTACTCCTCTCTCCCACCTCGTAGCATATTTTCCCATACCTAATACATGGATCATCACACAATCCCAGACTCCCCCCCTCCCCCCTAAAAAGCTACATTATTTATGGAATCTCCTTTATAGGGACAGCCGCAAACGCGGCAATTTATTAAGAACATACTGTGGGTGACGGGTACGGTACCCAGTCGGTCCAAAAATTGTCCATGTTGGAACATTTCTTGGCTGTAAAAGCATTTATTGTCAATTATAAAATAAAGAACAATGTTAATAACAGTGGATATGCTCAGAGAGCACTAAGTTGAAAGGCAGGGTTTACCTCAGTTGATACGTTATGCCGTTAAGCAAAGAACCAAATGTTGCACCATTCCTCGACATGCTCGGGATAACCTGGTGTAATCAGCACTCAAATTATTACGCGACCGTCTGACAGACCATAGGAGATGGCGCCATTCTAAGTAGTTGGTCACACATTATCATGGTGGCAATAATTGATTCACACTAGGTAGGTATTTGTTGTTCTTCATTCTGCACAGAGCGTAAACAAGTGTGGTACAACTGGGTTGCGTCTGGTTTGGGTTTTCCTAACGGAGGTTCAGCTGCAATGTTTGAGATGATAATTTGGAGATAAGCTTGGATGCAATTTCTTCAAGGTCAGGTGATTGCTGTATTTGGGTTGCGTATGTGCCATCTTGTTGCACAATTCTGATTGCCAAATATCAAATCAATAGAAATTTTTTGATAGATTTACCGAATCCTATTAAATCACTTTAAAAATACTTCCAACAATTCATAATTCATAATCAATACAACAACTTATCTATTACTTCTTCGGAAATCCGTCCACAGATTGCTTAAGGAATACTTCCAGAAAATTATTCCGGAGGCTAATTTGAATTATGCTGGGAATGCAGCAGGCCGAAATTCAAGTGATATATGGTCAGTATTTGAGCCCGTTGATATGATCAGGTTAAAAAAACACTGTAATGAACTTGAAAAAGTGTGGAGGAATCGATAACGTTAACACAACAGTGATGATCGATGCATTTGAGGCAATCAAACACGAGTTTCTTGCAGTGATTAATATGTCCCTGAGTAGAGGAGAATTCCCAACAGGCTGGAAGAACTCTTTAGTGGTGCCACTACCGAAAGTGCCAAACTCTCAAAAACCCGAAGATAGGAGGCCAATAAACATGCTTCCGTTATACGAAAAAGTAATCGAGCTCATTGTCAAAGAAGAATTAATGAAATTTGTCAACAAGCATGATATTTTATTGCCAGAACAATCAGGTTTTAGGAAGCAACATTCTTGCGAAACAGCATTAAACCTATTACTTGTTAAATGGAAAAAGGCTTTAGAAGATAAATAAGTAGTTTTAGCAATCCTTTTAGATTTAAAGGAAGCATTTGAAACCATTGACAGGGAAAAGTTATTGCGTACTCTAGAAAATATAGGAATTAGTGGTAAGGTTGTTGACTGGTTCAGAAGTTATTTGTCAATGAGAATACAGGCTACTTTGTATGGAGGACAAAAGTCTGAGGATAAATACGTTGAATTAGGAGTTCCACAAGGTAGCGTGCTAGGGCCAATACTTTTTATTTTATATATTAACGATATTAAGGATGATGTGACGTTTGGTAATGTGAATTTGTTCGCTGACGATACAGTTTTGTTCATTATCGCTGACAGTATTGCAGAAACCTATGCAGTAATGAAGCTTGAACTAATTAAACTGACGGAATGGCTAAAGATGAAAAAACTGAAATTGAATGTCAAAAAAAACAAAGTATATGATAATTACGAACAAAACAAGGACTGGCTATGCTGACACCCTATCAATTGACAGCGAAGTTGTAGAACAAGTAAATGTGGTAAAATACCTTGGAGTGATGGTTGACGAGAAACTCAATTTCAACGAGCATATTGACTACGTAATTCGGAAAGCAGCTTCAAAATATGGAATGCTATGTAAAATTAACAAGGTTTTATCATTTGACAACAAGGTGATACTGTATAAGACTCTAGTGGCTCCACACTTTGAATATTGTGCTTCCATTCTGTTTTTAGCTTCAAAACGGCAAATGACGAGAATGCAGACTGTGCAAAACCGGACAATGCGATTGATATTAGGATGTGATAGAATGACGTCAAGTAAACTGATGAGAGATATGCTGCAATGGATGTCAGTGAAGGACAGAATAACACTTCGAACCCTGACTCTTATTTTTAAAATTAAGCACGGATTGACACCAAAATATTTGACAGAAAACATACAATATGGATCAGAGGTGCATCAGTACGAGACGAGAAGAGCCAATGACTTTCGCTTACCAAACTTGACGATGACAGGAACACAGAATTCATTATTTTTCAAAGGATTTAAACTGTTTAACACGCTACCAGACGAAATAAAAGAGGAGACCAATGAGCTGAGATTTAAGCGCAAATGTGTAGTATTTATAAAGAACATGACCTAAGGATGGACATACGCGGGAGCATTGAATATATACGGATGAATTAACTGGACTTGAGGACGATAGGAATTTAAATATCAAATTGATAACTGTCTTGTAAGCCTCCCATTTACAAATGAAGCGTATGGGGTGGAGGTGGAGTTTACAAACTCCTACGGGACCATCAGGAAAAAAAAAAAACCCGGATTAATCCACCTAGTGGTGATAGTGCCTTTCTCGTCGAATATGTACTCATGATCTTTCCGTCGACGTAAGCATCC